>NC_071978.1:13712961-13765813 GCF_026283585.1 Hylaeus volcanicus | reverse complement strand
AAAACATCAAATTTCCAGTAAAGTACTTTTAAAAAAGGGTCTAATAGAAGAATGGAAGAAGATCCCACTTCGAATAACTAATAATTTAGTTAATTTAATGCTTAGAAGAGTTGCAATGATTATAACATCAAAAGGAAATCCCACGAAGGAAATATTATATACTTATAAATTAATGTAAATTTCTTTTGTTCTTAATCAACTTTAAAGATTAAACAGTTGTGCGAATACTTATTGCTTCAACATTTCTATCGATTAATTGTTTTTTTCTTGTTAATTTCACAAATTATATTAACTAGTAAATGTTATTTGGACTATATCTATCTTAGAGATTTCCGAGAATATGTAGAATGTCATTGTTTATAAAAAATAAGTTAATAAATTACAATTTTACACAGTTTTTTTGGAAATTTATCGGTGTACGAATACTTTCTACACCCACTGTATATACAAGAGTGTTTAATAATTACATTATTGTATTGTAGAATAACAATAAGCAAAATTTGATGCCTACAAAAATTAGTGTAGGTGCATTGCAATGACCATCAGGTTGAGACTTAGATTATATGTACTATAGTTATTAATAATATATATATATTATTAATAACTATAGTACATATAATATATATGTATATATATAATATATACATATATACAGATATATATATATCTGTAGTCCATAAAATTTTTTTCAGATGGAGCAGTGCATATGCATTTTACTTACTTTTTACTATACTTTTTATTACTTTTTATTTACTATAATATTTTACTTATATATATATAATTGAATATAGAGATACAGAATTAATTCCAACCCCTAATAATTAAATTCTTTGTTGTATTTCCTGCCATTTTATTCAATTTTAATCGATAATTCTCCTTTATCTCTTATTTTCGTCAACTTCCTTTAATTTTCACACGCCCTACTTTAATTTATCTCATTTTATTTCGCTCTACTTCACTTCGTTTCTTAAAATTCACCCAAAAAGCCCGAGTGCACCATTTTCGTTGGAAAAGTGATCATGTATATCCCTTGTCCCCTATCGACACCCAGAGGCCTCGAAAGTGAGGGATCCTCCATTTGCCGGCGCATTAAATCGTTATTCGATTGCGACTACGCGACACGGCTGCGATTTGATAGGTTTCGATGACGTTGACGAGGGTGAAGCGCGCCCAAAGTCCTAAACTCGCTGTGAAACGATTCGTTTGTACTCATTGTAGCGAGCGAGTATTTATAGGCAGACACATTTTTACTTGCCCGACGTGTGGCAGATTTATACGGCGCGGAGGCGACGCTAGTTTTTACGGCTCAATCTCTGTCGCCGCGAGGAAAAAAGCGTGTCGCGATTGTCTGGGATCTGGGAACTGGATAAAAATCGCGAGCTATCGCTACGACAACCCCCGCTAATTTACGCCAGCGATTCGTTCACTCGTGTACGCGACAGCAAACTATAATCGCGCGATGCTGCGTTTGAAAACTAAATCAACCGGGCCGCTTATCGTGTTGATTAAATGTGGTAAATATTAGGTTGTCATCATTTTGCTCCATTACTGTTACAATATTAGCATCTAAGAAATTGGGTTGTCTATTTATATGAACAGTGCCATACAAAATAACTGAATGCAAGTCACGGAAAAAAACTTTTGGGACAATCCAATATTTTAAACTCGAAGTTCCGGAGTTCCAAATGTTGCGAATAAAATGCTCTGTTCCGAGCATCGATCGACCATTAGAAATAAATTCAAATAAATTCTAAACGAATGAACCATGATTTTACATCACCTTGATTTTCCATCAAGAATTCTCTAAATACATAATCAACCGTATGATTTGAACGCGTGATAAAAGAGAAAGGAAAGAAAAATGGAACAGAGCACTAGGTTTTTTCAAAATTGGAGCTTTCTGGTTTCGGTAGGAGAGTCTCAACGTTGTAATCAACCGTACAAGCGGGCGCGACAAGCGTGGGCAGAAGTGACGCGTCATTTGCATAATCCGACTCGTTAAGCAATTAAGTTGTTCCGAGTTATTCGCGAGAAGTACGCTCGGAATTTCTTGGACGGACGCCGCTTTTTGTAGCGTTTGGCCGCCCCCTCGGGGAATTTTGCGCTCACTTCGAGTTACTTGTTCTCGGGAACGTCGGGAATTCGTCTGTTCGTCGAAAAGTCGTCCAATTTCGAAGTAGAGAGACAGGGATCAATAATTGAAGCTTAGAGATAGGACTGAGACGTATTTTCATGCTCCGCGTACAGTTGTAATTTATTTATTTCTATTTAAACCGTTTGATTTGTTAGTATTTACATACGAATCGAGTAAGAGTGAATATTAGTGTGCCTATATGTATATAGAATATGTATATACAGGGTGGTCCACGCAATTGTTTCAAGTCATAACTCCGTTATTATTGCATTTACGAAAAAATGTCAAAGGAGAAAGACAAATGGTTCAAAGAGCACTATATCTGTAGTCCATAAAATTTTTTTCAGACGCAGCAGTGCATATGCAATTAGCAATTGCATCAATTCTTTAAATAGAAATGCATATTTTATTTTACACAGATCGATTCTTCTGTCCATTCTACGTAAAAAATTATTAGGGTACCATTGCAAAAAAATTATTAGTTCTCGAGATATATTAAAAAAATGTCTTTATTGAAGAAGATGCTCCAACGCTTCTCCATTACATTCTAAACATGTCTGATAACGTTTTTTTATTGTTTGTATAACTGCGTTTAAATGATCTGCATCACACAACACAAAAGTGTCGTACATATCTTGTTTCTCCCTGTTAGTAAAATACATTTTCTTGTATTTAGTGAAGTACAGTTACACTTATTCAAATTCTTAGTTTTCGTACTCGAGTTACGATACGTGAATTGCTACTGAATGATGAAATGCTTACTCGTACAAATCAGTTTCTGTTATGATAACAATCTCGAAAGGGTGTTTACCTTTACAAGCGTGTTTACCTTACTAGTCATGAAGCGTTTGAGCATCTCCTTCAGTAAAGACACTTTTTGAAAATATCTCGAGATCTACTAATTTTTTTGCCATGGTACCCTAATCATTAGTTACGTAGAATGAACAGAAGAATCGATCTGGGTAAAAAAAAATATGCATTTCTATTTAAAGAATTGATGCAATTGCTAATTGCGTATGCACTGCTGCATCTGAAAAAAATTTTATGGCCTACAGATATAGTGCTCTTCGAACCATTTGTCTTTCTCCTTTGACATTTTTTCGTAAATGCAATAATAACAGAGTTATGACTTGAAACAATTGCGTGGACCACCCTGTATATGTATATACATCAAGTTTATTCATGTACATATTTATAATAAAACATTTATTTGGAAACATCAAAACTATTATTTAGTGTAGACTTTCTTCAATTGACACAGAGGGTATGAATACTTTTAAGACTGACTATATTGTTATAATAATGGACTTTTGCTAATTATCCCGACAAATACAAATTATTTTTAGTTAATTGAATTACAAACCCAAATCGATTTCAGCTCACTTTTCATTGGCAGTACTGACTTCGAATTTTAAATCGTGTTATTTAACAACTATTGTAAGTTATGTAAGTAAAACTTATACTATTGTTTACTACACATATACGTTCATATAATACTTGATTATGTTTTTTATATGTTTTATTAGAAACGAAGTTATGATGTTTCACAAAGTAAAAATCACATAGTGTCCGAATATTAAAGTTACTCACTGTAGAATATTACCAAAAACGTGAAACCTCGCTTTGAGATCACTTCTTCGTGTCAATACGAATGAAAGGTCCTTGTCCATTTTCCAATCCGAGTTTTGGTTATCGAAATATAAGCATTCAAGGTTTTTGCGTTCGCAGCTACGCGTCGTCCGCTGCCTGGGACAAAATGGCGCACGCTGGAGGTCACATAATTAAACATAAACTGCTCATATCTAGGCCACAAAACTTCCGATTGCAAAATGGTAAAGAAATTTTTCATTTAGTTTCTCCCAAGGAATTCATACACAAAACTTCGTTTTTTATCGATAGCAATATCAGCTTTAATTGCGCCAAAGAATTCATACTACTTGCCATGATTAGACCTCGCCTTGCCAGTGACTTCAACCTGTCTTTTCAAACATAAACTTCTTATTATGTTAAGTAGAGTTTTTCCTAGTTCTAAAGCCACCTTTGTCATGCTTACTTTGGATGACAAGCTGGAATTTTTCCTACGGAGCTTCGAACAACCGTCTCTGTACACACAGGAGCGTCGTTCGACGTCGACGTGCGCGTTGAAAAGAAAACGGAAGGGTGAACAATCGCGCAGGACGTGGTTACCACGCCATTAAGCTCTTCCTTTGTCCGACGTCGCGTCGATTTCCTAGCTCGACGATAATATCCGTGGCCAGAGATGATATCCGCGTCGGAAAGGCAGCGCGTGAAGCAATAGAACCGATGTCACCGTGTTTCTGATATGAGATCTTCGCCAAGAGACGCGGGGGGTGGCGAAGACGTTTACGGAATCGATGTGGGATAGAGTCGTATCCAGCTGAAACTTATATGGCCGTTAGAGTGAAGTTAAAGCCTCGTAAGACGTCGAGAAAGAAATACAATAAACATCGTGAACTGTGCAGTTGGCACTTCTTGGATATCGCGAAATGGATATTGGTAGGGAGTCATAAATTCTTCGATGCTTTGGAAAACATAAGGTAACATTCTCTAGAATTCGAAAAGAATATAAATTAACCCGTTGCGCTCGAGAGATGACTCTCGTTCACCACTAGGTTTGACGCAGTAAATCGGCCAACAATAATATTTGTTTAGATTTAATTTCTTTGGAACTCGAAGCGTCTATAAAATGGTTGTCGACAAGGTAAAGGTGACCTGATTAATCTTAGCATTCGTGGCAATAGAATACTAAGAAAGCATCTCGAGTTGCTAGTAGATACCAGAAAGAAAGGCTTCGAGTGCAAAGGGTTAAGATCAATTAATTAGATTCTAGAAAGAAAAGGAGGACCTGATCGATAATGTCGAATACTGTGGGTAATGCAGTGCATTCTGTCGGTCAGACTCGATAATGTAGAACCCTGGTCAAAGAATTTATAAATAGAGTGTCCTACATTGTCAATAGGACTACCTGTACCATCAACAAAGCAACTTGTTATGTCATCGTAGTCTTCAACTTACAGCATTAGACTATATAAAATCATATTAGACTAGAATATAGTACTGAAAAAGGCTCTCATCACAAACCCAAACATTAATAAACCATTTCCACGTTGTTCTTGTTTTTTTATCTTAAATATTCTAAATTGTATTTATCCAAGACGATGCTACTACAATATTAATAGAATTTCATGATACGTTCCAGTGAGTTTCTTCCTTCAACGCGATAAGCCCTATCAGCAACAATTTTTGTATATACTAGCGCACGTTCGGGTTCGACGATCATTCATTGGAAGCGCCATTGATAAATTACATCAGAACGTGGCTGAATTTTACCGCAAGCGTGTTTAATCGCATCGTCACTTCCGCAATTTATACTTGTTCGAATGTAATTGTTCGATAACCCAGTTCGGCCACACGTCGCTCCCTGCCGGTGATTTGTTTTGTTTCCGATTTCCTGTTGATCCCCACCCCAGATAGCTGGGCCCTATTTAATCATAGCACCGGAAATGGAAGTCAGAGGTAAAAATTTGATTTCAACAACGGATAAGAAACAAAAGCAACTCACGGTTATTCATTCGCGACCTTTACTCAATAGGACAGTTCCGGGTCTCGTCGAAACGTTGCCAATTATATTATAAATAACCCAACGTTTCCCAATAGAGTTCACTTCATAAAAGTTGCTCAGTTAATTAAATTCTAATATAGGAGTATCTAATAGATAATGTAGGGTACCGCAGGTAAAGCAGGGCATTCCGTCGGTAACGTTTAGTAATGTAGAACCTTGAATGATCGTAGGAGTTACCGATAGAGTGTTCTACGTTGCCAACAGACAAACTATTTTCTTCTTACCACGTACAAGTCAATGTCTTGTGAAAAGCTTCACAGACTCCTCAAGAAATGCATTATAGTTTCCAATTACACTTGACCATATACCGATAGCTTGCACGCTGTTAAATGTAACCTTGTACGATGTTATTTGTATATCTGTGGTAGTATGGGGAGTCATCTGAGTCGAGTTTACCCCTTGTAGGCAGTCTGCTCAGGGTCCCATGATACATGGGCCTTTAGCTCAGAGCCATGTCATTATCAAAAGATTGCTACCGCCGTTAAGGAGGTCCTCAGGACGATATCTCGAGACACCAGCATTCAACTATCACTAACAGCTCGGAAGAATGCCTCTGTGGACTCGTTTCAAGTGATTTCCCCTCATGCCCTTCTTCTTGCACCTTAGTATTACCAGAATCATTTAAATGTTGCGTACCCCTTAAAGCCATTTCGTAGTTGACCATGTTGCGATAATCGACACTCCGTTTAGCCTTGTGAAACGCCACTTGCGCACCCGTATCACCAGTCATCTCAATGATACGCGAATCTTCGGCTCATAACCGTGCTATTAACAAAGATTGCTACTGTAGCTGTTCGAGGTAGGCATTAAAAATAAGTGTGGGCTCCCAAGGACGATCCCTGAGGGCATTTCGAAACCGAATCTATTCCTAGCATCGAATATTTAAGGATTAGAGCTCCCCCTCTCGCGGATTCATTCAAACGATTGCTGCAAACAAATACGGGTGGGCGCGTTCAGAGCTGCGCTGTTAGACGACAGCGCGCGCTCTCGTTACCAAGCGTACGAGGGTCGAATAAAATAAATATACCCCGGCCACGTGCGTGCAAACGTTCGCTGGCGTGGGTCGAGGTCGGTTCAAGATACAGGATGAAATATTAACACCGCGACCCCATTGGTTCACTGAAGCCCGCTTCTGATCCGTGCACACCTCCGTCGACCGTATGTCGCACGAGTCTACCCTGATTTATACATAGTGGGGGGAATTAAGGTAGCCGGATTAATGAATTGTGCTGTGGATGTCTTAGGTTTTCAGAAGTATGAGATAATAATGATAGTCACGGAGATGGTTTGACCTAGTGATTAAAGCTCTCCTCAGAGAAATAGAGGGATAGAGGGATAGTTTATGTCATTGTGGAGAGAGTTAGGTTGATTGGGGGAAGTATAGTACCTAAGTTTGAGGAAGTATGTGCAGGCCTTTTTTTCTGGTATCTGCCAGCAACTCGAGGTGTTTCTTAGCATTCTATTGCCATGAATTCTAAGCTATCTAGATTTCA
Organism: Hylaeus volcanicus; assembly: GCF_026283585.1. Lineage (NCBI taxonomy): Eukaryota > Metazoa > Arthropoda > Insecta > Hymenoptera > Colletidae > Hylaeus > Hylaeus volcanicus. The sequence continues at coordinate 13,758,543 of NC_071978.1, read as the reverse complement.
GAATCTCGCCGACAAACATTTTATTGACACTTCGAGCTCCAAAGAAATTAAACCTAATGAAACTTAGGTATTGTAGATTTGCTACGTGAAACCTAATGGTGACTGAGTCACCTCTCGAGTGCAAAGGGTTAACACTAGTCTATGATGGATAGCTGAAGTGATGGTTTTCCCCTCCTGATGGAACTCTCTTCAGAGGAATAATCGAATTCAAGGTAGATGCACAAAATCAAATCATTAATGCAACCCTCAGGGGCTGTAGCTGTTTGATAGTAGCTACAGTACTGGATTAGCGATCCCGGGGTATCCGAGCTACATGGTGCAACAGACATGTAAAGAATGTAATGTAAGAATTTAACATTGATATAAAACAATGTAAATGTGACATGGAAAAAAGCACATGTGCAAAACTGATTTATAATGAACAAGACTGGATCAATAGTTGCATTAACTGATACAAAACAGATTACGTATCCTTATAAAGTAAAGAAATAAATAATAAACAAATCATCGACATACCTATGAACCTGTTGTATGCAATATCATCTAACACAGTCGTTAGAATTGCAAGGCGTTTAAATTTTGATAACACTGTTGTATTCCGTTTGATTCGTTACTTTATTATTATTTAACAAGTACAACGTCGAGCGAAATTGAACGAAGTTAACAAAGGTATTCGCGTGGTACTGGCTGTAGATCCTCGTGTTGAGACGGTTCGGACAATTCTCTAGTTCAAAGAGAAAAGCAGTGGGCACACCTCATTACGCGCACCATATCTACGGCTGACGCGTAATTTGATCCCACAATAATGTCTCTATAACTGCACAAATTTGTCTACGATAAATGCACAGAATCCAGCGCTTTTATTTAGGTAAATGTTTCATTTGAGCGCAGATGAGACTCCTGTAGGCCCATCTAGTTTTTCTGTTAGATCAGTTTCCAAAAACGAAGAACCTTAAAAACCATTAAATTTTGTGTTTAAAATATTTTAAATATCTCTTATGGTTTCGGAGATACAGTAATGTAGGAATTCCGGGGACTAATATCAAAACACTTATACGCTTCTACAAAAATTCTTTATTCTTCAAACTACTCACGCTCGCTTCTCCTTACATTCTAACATTCATCCTTACGCTCGCTCACCGTCTCTTGTATTTCCTGTCTCTCTCGCACTCATTCTTCCTTGCTCTCTGTTTCCAACCTTGCCAATTCATACAATCGTTTGCAAACATTCCATCTATCATGCTTCCTGATTCGCGCTCTTCAAACATACACCCATGCACACCTCATTACACGCACCATATCTACAGCTGGCGCATAATTTGATCCCACAGTAATGTCTCCATAACTGCACAAATTTGTCTACGATAAGTGCACAGAAACCAGCCCTTCCGCATAAATCATTCTGCTTCCCACAGTCGCATCCGCAATATCGAGCACGAGTGTTCCGTAAACATTCAACTCGCGGCCTTCGACCCGCGCTTTCTTTGAGCAATATTTCCATTCGCTGCGCAACGTCGGCGATAATTAAAGCTTCCAGCGGTGACTTAAAAGGGAGATGCACTTCCTGAACATAAATTCGTTCTCTCAAATAACAGTTGTCTGGACCTACCTTTCAAGTATATTATGTCACCCTCTATGCGTACCTTTTCGCTAACAGATCGACTCTACCGAAGTAATTAGAGTCGTAGCGGTCGTAACGTTTTCGTCCAGCCCGAGTCTCGAACCCGAACGACTCCGCGACCTCTGGAAACAATAGGAACCCAGTCGGAACGTCCACCTACGCTCGAATAAAGGCTTCTTCGCCGGCTGGGACCACGCGCGGAGTTTATAAAGCGGGAAATACGGCTGTGTTTATCGCAGTCGGGATCCGAGTTTAGATCCGCGCCGCGACTGATGCCGGGGTGCACTGACCAAAAGACAACAACGTCCAAGCTCCGTTCTTTAAACATAACGATCGCGTCACGGTGGTCAGTGAACCCCCTTCTTCATCGACAGGATGTTGATCCTAAGGAGCACCTCGACCTGACCCCCCCTCTCCCCCACTCCTCCGTTCACGTGTTACGCCCTTTGTGCGACGGGGAATTCAAGTTTGCTCGATTCGAACCTCCGTCAGAATTGGACGTTCATTATAGACAGATCAATTGTGCCGCAGGATTAGCGTGACGCCTGATAAACAATCGGACCGTACTATTTAGGCTTCGCAGCTTCCCTTCAACTGGCGCCCAAACACGTCGGGCTTCGAGGCATTCGTAACGTGGCTTCCGCCTACTCTGTTAATTGCTATTTGGGATTGCCTGGACCGTCTTCTCGAAACGGGTCGCCTGTAATGTAATCTTGAGATTAGGAAGATTGATTTATCGTATCGGGAAGGATGTTGGAAATTTTAACACGTTGGCTGGCAGAGTAGAAGTCGTGATAACTTGTACAGAGTTAAAATTTTCTCTCAAAACTATTGAAGATTAGATAATCTGACGGTTGTTCTAGTATTAGATACGAATTTTTCAATCTATTTTTAAATCCATTTCAAACGAATTTTAATCTACCTTAACCGAAAGTGGAACAATAATCGTAAATCAATATTTTTACCGCAACTTTCAAACAAACCTATTTTACATCTACGATTATATACAATTTTCATTCTCAAAAATATTCTGTTTTTCTTTTTTTTTTTTAAACAGAGGCTTTAAGTCGCATCGACTGCATGGTCATTAGCGACGAGGATATTTCATATTTTGTGGAACAGGTTGGTGTCTCTCAAATATTTGATGGTGTTTTGTACGTGGTCTTGAGGAGTAGGGCTGAGTCTGGTTTTAATAGTAGGCCAATCGGTAGAGAATTAAAACAGCGTTTTTGTGACAAAAATAGTAACAGCAAACCGATTGTGCAGTTACATAAAAGGGGATGCGTACATTAATAGGTATATATTTTTCACTCCTAACTCTGTTCCGTTTTCTTGTTATTTACAATTTAATGCTAAAAAATCGTGATTATTGTCGTTTTTTGCTTATAAATTTTAAACTAATGCAGCAATATCAATGCTCCAATGAGATAAAATGTAGGTGATGAAAATACCTACAGAATGAGACCTCAAACATCTCGATCGGATAATGAGGGACGGAGAAAAATCTAGAAAACCGGAAAATTCGGCGTTTTTTCAAAAATTCGTATCTCCGGCATTTTTCAAACTGAAGCGCTGGCCTTTTGAGAACAAGTAGTGATTGATATGTTCTTTATGTGTGCAAAAAGCGGGGATTGTCGTCTTTCGGCATTCGAATATTAAGTGCTTGGTTGTTGTTTCGATGTTGCAGAGGTCGCATTGTGGAGGGTCTCTTTTCTTTATTAAGTATTCATGTGTTATTTTCGAGTCATAACTACTCTTTCTTTTCTGTTCAAGTTCTTGTTCAAAATCTTGTGGAATCTCGTGGATTTTGGTTGTTTGGGTGGAGGTCCATAGTTTGTTCCATTCATCTCTTGCTATTGTTTGTGTTGTGTTTAAGATGTCTTGGTTCGGGATGGGTTTATTATTTAATTTTTGTAACCTCGCCAAATTCATGAATACTGTTCAGATTTATTCTTATTAATGCTTTACCTTCGAAATTAATTTTTTTAAATTTCTTAATGACAAGCCCTGTCATTATGTGAGATCACAATACCTTTTAGAATTTAAACATATACTATATTAAACAGAGATAGTATATTCACATAAAATCGATTTGCAGAAAACAATCACTTTGGTTTGTATAAATTCTATATTAGAACAAAAAGAAAATTCGTTTAAAATTCCTCCCTCAAGAGGTTAATTCATTGACCTATGGAGGAGCGACAGGAACTTAAAAATTGAATTCTGTTACTAAAAATATATCTCAATATCATAATATAGTAAATATAGTATAAGCGTAATATTATTAAAAATAGATCCGAGAGGATTTTCTTGAAAATTTAGGTGAAGTTACGAAAACAAGCACCCACGACTAATGTTAGCTTGTTTTAAAAAAAGAACAGGGTCGATAAGAAACATTCTAAAATTTTGTTTATACTTGCCCGCGTAGTTTACATTTTGCACTCGAACCAATCCAGAAGATGAATCATCTTGATGCAAGAGATAGACCAGACGGTTACATGTTTATTGATCACTCCACTTCAGACGTTCGAAAGAATCTCTTTACTTTTCTCTGAATTTACTCGGGAGTTTAGTGGACTTGTGTTAAACATATATTCCCATATATTAAACGCAGAAAAGGCTTTTGAGAAAGATACATCCTTTGTGTCTTTCCAAAGTTCTAAAATGAAAGCAACACCGGACTCTTGCGGTTTTTATTTGCACAGTTACGACGCAGCGATTGAAATTACCATTCGTTAAGCCACGTTATGGCCGCTTCAGCCTCACGTTCCGCGTGCCTAATCGTGCGCAACACGGTAAAACCGAGCAGGCAATTAGAAATCTACCGATCGCCATCGTTGTCCCTGAAGACTATAGCTTCCAGTATGATTTAACGGTTACTCTGATCTGAATGTTTCCATGGCAAGAACTGATTGAAATCGTCCATTAACTCTCACATCGACTAGTTCTGTGCTATAGGAGACGAAAATACTTGACATCTTTCCCAAATCTGTTTTCAGATCAACTTTCCATTTATGTTTGAACCAGGTCATTCAATCTTATCAGATCTTCTAGATTCGAGTGTAAAAGGTTGGCGATCGAAATAGGTCTCTTCAAATTAACGTTGAGATTTGGATTGATCAAGCTCTGTTCCCCTTTTGAACGTGGTATAAACTGCAGGTGATCATTTAAGAGAGTATCATCTATCATCCGTGCCTCTTACTTGTAATTGTGATGCCCGGTTCAATCCGATACCTCGATATCGTCGACAAGAAATAGGGTATCACTTCATATTATTTAATTAAAGACCGACGTTCACGGAAAACAATACTTTATTATAAAATTCGACGTGCCGTTAGAAAACTTGTCTACGCGCGGTAAAACTGATAACTGACTGCTGGATGGAAAATTAGGGTCTTTTATGGATTTCGGAAACTGAACTTTGGGCTATGACTGGATCGGAAAGGAAAAAGAGTTTGGAAGCTGAAGGGTCGGGAATGATTAACGGTGAAAGTTATTGTTTTGGTTAAAGTAAAGATTTGGAAGAGGTCAGGAATGAGTAAGGGAAAATACAGTGGGTGTAGAATGTATCCATACACCGATCAATTTCCCAAAAAACTTTTGTGTGAAATTGTAGTTTCTTAATTTCTTTTTTTATAATCAATGATACTTTACATATTCTCGGAAGTCTCTAAGATAGATATAGTCCAAACAACATTTACTAGTTAATATAATTTGTGAAATTAACAAAAAAATGCGAAAAGTGGCTAAAAGTATAGAAGCAATAAGTATTTGTACGATTCTTATGACGAACCATTTACAGTAGAGTTTGTAATGTAAACACATTAGTTTATTGCTCCGTACGAATTAGAAAACATCAAATTTCCAGTAAAGTACTTTTAAAAAAGGGTCTAATAGAAGAATGGAAGAAGATCCCACTTCTTATTAACTTCTAACTAATAATTTAGTTAATTTAATGCTTAGAAGAGTTGCAATAATTATAAAATCAAAAAGAAATCCCACGAAGGAAGTATTATATACTTATAAATTAATGTAAATTTCTTTTGTTTATAACAAAAGTTTTAAAAATTAAACAGTTGTGCGAATACTTATTGCTTCAACATTTCTATCGATTAATTGTTCTTTTCTTGTTAATTTCGCAACTTACATAAATAACTATTTTTTATAGCTATAGAGAAATATGTAGAATGCCACTGTTTAGAAAAAATAAGTTAATAAATTACAATGTTACATAGTTTTTTTTGGAAATTTATCGGTGTACGAATACTTTCTACACCCTGTACTACTACTGTACTACTACTGTATTGTATTTACTGTCAGTGTATAACATAATGAATGTTTTAGACCTCTCTTAAGCTACCAGGACCAAATCAGCAGAATCATATCGGACTTAGTGGAATATTTAGTACTTATTTTGTACTAATTTGTATCACCAAAAAAAATTTCGTACCTCGTACCGTATTCGAAAAAATCGTGGCGCTTCTAGCTTAATATTAATATTACGATTTTCTAGAAAACGGTAATAGGTACAAAATTTCTCTTGATGGTGCAAATTAGTACAAATTCAGTACTGAATGTATTCGCTTTGATTTTTTCATTTATATTAATTTTTAACATTTTCAGTCACTAGCTTAATATTAAGCTAGCAGCGCCACGATTTTCTTGAAAATGACACGAGGTACAAAATTATTGTTGGTGGTACAAATTAGTACAAAATAAGTACTAAATATTCCACTAAATCCGATATGATTTTGCTGATTTGGTCCTGTCAGCTTAAGAGAGGTTTTCGAACGTATCGTGTCGATATAATAGCTTCTTCAATAATTCTATCGTCCCAGAACGCGGTGGTCAGTTGTTGTTTGCTTCTAATTATTCCAATTAAGGTCATTCGATAGTAAAGATGTTGCATACGAATGAATAGTTAATAATCTTCAAGGACAGCTTCAGACAAATGACCTTAATTGGCCAAGCCATCCATTCAGGTACGCAGGTGTTATCGAAACATAGAGTACCTTCCAATTCCAATTATTCCATTAGATTCACTCCCATGATCAAAAGCACCAAGTCTGGTTCAAATCAAATCCAATTTTCATACTAAACCGCGTACGCCAATCAACACGAATCTCGAAGGCCAGAGCTTTCGTCCCGATTTACCGGCTGCAGAACTCCAAAGGCCCTCGGTATGAATATTACTGCAGCGCTTATTGAAATTGACCATTAAACCTGCCCATAGACGGGACAAAAATAATCGACGCCGCACGACGCCGTAAGTGGCAAGGCCAAGCGTTGAGATCCCGGATGCTGAGGCGAATTTCGCGTCGATTACAGGACGTAATCGTTGTCACGGGCTGCTTTTCGTTTTTCCAAAGGGTTACGCGCGCCAGGGGATCGGAGAGCAACCGGTTCTCTCCAGGCTCCTCGCATTTGTATGCAACGGGGCAGGTGAAAAGACGACATTTCTGTTATTTCTTTTCCTCTTCTTTTTTTCTTTTGCCGAGCAGGGAACGTGGTCGTGCCAGACCGCAAGAAATACGAGGCCACGCATGTGCGACTAACTAAATTATAATGATTCCCATGACGGTGGCCGATTCCTCCTCGAATACGAAACCGCGCGACTAGTACTGAATACGAATGAACACGGTCACGTAGACATCATCCGTTGTTCTGTCCTCGAACCGGGGACCGTTATTGTGTTTAACTCTTCGTGGAACGGGGAATAATAGTCCTGTAAGGTCTGGAGAACGGATGCAGGAAGATAGTCTGGAGGAAAGTCTTCTTTACTCTGTTTGGACAGGCATTTTTCAAAGGGGAAAAAGGCAAGGAGGGTTTTTATGTTAGATTCGTGGTGGGTGGTATATTGAACAGGAAATGGGATAATCCAAGACAGAGTCTTTAACTCATAGGGCAATATTGAATTTAGGATTGGAGGTTTAAAGTAAAATCTACTCGAGACTACCACAGAGACTTTTGATACATTGGAGCTCTGCATTGCTGAGTCTTATCGACAGAACGCTTTACATTGCCAGCGGAACCTTCCAGATTACCAACAGAACGCTCTACATTACCAATAGAGTACTTCACAATACCGACCAGACACAAAATCATCGAATGCATTAAGAAATCTTCACTCGCGTCTCCTTGTATTAGCATCGTAACTATTTGAAACTATCACAGAGGTTGCTAGAGTTCTAGAACTAGAGACCTTTAATAAATTGGATTTCTGCATTACAGAGCCTTACCGACAGAACTCTTTAAATTACAAACAGAACGCTTTACATTACCAACAGAGTATTCTACCATACCTATGGAACACACGATTATCGAATACATTATAAAATCTTCAGAGCCTACTATAGATTAAAATGCAACTGCAATATTGAATTTGAGTTTGAACTTTGTGTAAAAGAGAAACTGCACGTGGAACGAGGGACCATTACCTCTGATTCAGGGAGGAAAACGAGATTACAGACCGACAGACAGGGAAAAAAAGGATCTGACCGATTAATTAGCCCAGGAACGTTCGAAAATTTCCTGGTTCCGGAGGGTGCGGGCCACGAGAGGCTTATTGGAAGCTTTGCTATTTTATGGGCCACCTGTTAGACCGTCCACCGCTCCTCCTCCCTGCTACATCCACCTTCCTTCGTGTTTCTACAACTTTCAATGCGATTTTTAGCAATCGGCGAGGAATCACGTTTCCAGATTTCTTGGAAATCTACGCAGGCTCTTATTGAACAGCAAAACATATCTAAAACAAGGATTCGTAATCGCACTTCATCGAATACCTCATAAATGGATGCATAGGTAAAAAGTTTTTCAACAGCTTAGAATGTTGTTTTTGATTGTTGCTTCTACTTAGTTGGCTCTAATAAAATACCGTAAACAATTATATATACTTTACACATGATTACAACATACAATTACATACACACTTGAAGAGTGCAATAATAATTGTCAACAAATATTCAATTAACGACAAAGCTAAAGCCATAAAAGCGTTAAAGAAAGAGAATCGTAAAGCCCCTTTCGGAAAACCCCGTTACAAATATCACAATCAAGAACTATACTAAGTTCATTTCCCATTAACACCACCATAGAGCCAACAACGTTAAGAACCCTTAAACCACAAGAACCCAGAAGCTGAGAGTCTTTTAAATCTCAAAAATTGTAAACAATTAATATTAAGAACTATACTAAGTTCATTTTCCATAAACACAACCACAGAGCCAACAACGTTAAGAACCCTTAAACCATAAGAACCCAAAAGCTGAGAATCTTCTAAACCTCAAAAATTATAAACAATTAATATTTCCAAAAATGCTAAACCAGAAATAAACCTTTTCCTGTTTGAAAACAGTATCAGTGTTCCAAGTACGTCGGTCCCGTGGGAGTCGAACGATCCAGCAGCGAAGATTACCCAGAACCACCCTAAAAGCCCAATAATCAACGTCCCCCGACGTAGCTCGACCGAGAACGTATTTAAAGTCCAAGATCTCAATATCTCTCGCGTCCTCGAGCACGAGTTTCGCGCATGGCTGCCTTCCGTGGTTCATCCCCCTAAAATCGCGTAACGAGAAAGGTTAAGCGAGCAGGTCGATTATTCCAAGGTGGCAGCGAGGGATGGTTCGTCCAGGTCAAGGGTAGAAATGTTGACCGGAATGACCACGCCAGTTTAACGACAGGACGCACCGTCTTGGTGTGGTCTGGTAGGTGGAGAAGGTCAGGAAAGAATGGCGTATTCCAGCCCAGGGGTTTGTCATTTTCTACGCAGACACCCTCGAGCCAGCAGGAAAACGGCTCCCGGTCTCGTGCAACCAATTCCACTGTCCCCTACGAGTCGCATAGGGTAATACAATATATACATATATATAACGTGTAGAAGAGGGTGTCTCCTAGCAACCCTATATCTTCTCACCCCATTCTCTAAGCTTCGCCCTAAAACACCCTAAATCCGTTGCACGCCGCGGCTGCCAGCCGACACCGAGCGAAACTTTCGTTCATGTTTTCGCGGCTCCATCTACGTGCCAGGATGCAGTTTGTAGTTTCACTGTTCATCCCCCTACCCCCCGCGATACACCGAGGCGTGCCCGAAGATCATCTACCGGGTTACGTTGAGCCAAGTCGACCTTAACCCGTCATTTCAGGATGCATGGAGTATTTTTGGAGCGATACCATAGGGAACAGTGTGGGATTTTACTTAGATGATTTGGGAGGGAGGTATTTTAATCAAGAAAGGGGCCGAAAGAATAGTTTTTCTATGGAGAAATATGTGTTGGGTGGTCTGGATTGTGTTTTGGGTATTGAGATCAAATTCTGTTGTGGTACAGTGAATGTTTCTGGTAATGTAGACCACTCTGTGGATAGTGTAGGTTGCTGGCAATGTAGAACACTCTGTCAATAAGCCCTGCATCGCCGATCCTTACCTACAGAATCCTCTACATTACCAATAGACTCTCTACCGTATCGATGAGGTACACCATCATCGAATATATTAAGAAATCTTTACATATTCATCTCTACAAGTAACAGTAATATCATAGAATCTTCTACAGGCGTTTAAAAACGTGTATTTTACCGGCAGTGTAAGCCCTGTACGTAATAAAAATATTCTTGCTTTAGTTAAACTTCGAAAACTTGGATGACAGTGTACGTTATCCTACTGTATGACCCAACAAATAAGAATCAATTTTCGATCGGACACCCTGTACATGAGCCGTGCACGGCAGTGTTCGAAGGGGATGGTGTTTGCACGCGCGTTTGCAGGGGGTTCGAAGAACGGGGGAAGGTTGGTCTCGCGAGCGCCGAGCGTGTCAGGATTTCCCCTTTCTTCACGCTGGCACAATTATCATGATCGTTAATTTCGCTCCGTCGGTGTTCCCGCTTGTAAACCATAACCGACGCCCATCCCGCCGTTACATTGTTACACCGGTAGTCCCACTTTAGACGTTTTCAGTCTTTCCTGCTCTTCTGGGTATCGCTGTGGCTCTTGCGAGTCCGAAACGATCGATAGAATCGTGCGTTTCGTTCCTGTGTGTCTGCCTCCGTCCACTACTGTCCTGAACGCTTTCGTGTTTGGACGTTCGCATTGTTGAACAGGCTAACTACGACTATTCGAACACCCTCTGTTTAGACAGGGCTCTGTCCGCCACGGCTGCCCATCGTTTCGCGTCGTTTTTGACTCGCTTCTTTCGGGGAGACTCGGAATAGATTCTGTGATTGGAATTTGAGGGGATTCGTCATCGTTCGTGAGAATTTTGGCATAAACCAAATGGTCGATTCGGTTAGAAATCTTTAGGAAGTGAAATATCGTAAGGTCTGATCGACGTTAGTAAAGTAAAATCAAAATTGATTGACAAATTTATCGACTTGGGGCTCTACATTACCGGTATGGCGATCTGCCTTGTCGCCCAAGTCGATACGGTAGAGTATTCTGTTGGTTACGCATTACACTCTGTTGGTAAGTCTCGGTGAGGTAGATTCCAAGGTGGTACTTACTAACCAAGTTCTCTGCTTTACCAAGCCTTAAACCAAAGCCTGCTCAACCAAATCTATTTTACACATTGACCCTTTGCACTCGAGGCCTTTTTCTCTGGTATCTATCAGCAACTCGAGATACTTTCTTACAATTAGTACTCTATTGTCACGAATGCTAAACTTAGATGGACTTCGAAAATGAGATCTCTAATTTGAGATTTGAAAATCAGGTCACCTTTGCCTCAACGACAATCATTTTATTGACACTAAAGGAAACCTAGTGGTGTCTGAGAGTCACCTCTCGAGTGCAAAGGGTTAATTAATACATTGATTACCACGTGATGGTCCTACATCCACTGTTACCATCTAAATTTCACAACAGCGCCGTCAGCAAAAGAGAAACTATATAACAATAAAATTTCAAGAAACTCTGTGTCTACCGCGTAGTCATATAACTTCCACATCGCTATGAGTTAAAAAGAATGTCCCTCTTTAAACACAGAACGTTTGTTCGGGGTTATCCGCGTAAGTGGATTGAAATCTCGCGTAAGCCTCGCCGCGGACGCCAGACGACGTTCGACGGCGCTCGTCTGGACGTGTCCCCTTGCCCGCGACGGGCAGTTTCCATCGATGGAGGATTGATCGTTGGCTAACGCCAGCAAGAAGAAGCCCGCCACGTTCTGAACACGGGGGCGATTCGGTTTGCTCGTAAATATTTAATGGGGATTCGCGGCGGGAACCCGCGTAATGGTCGATGCTTGAAAAGCAAACGTGCGTTCGAGCCTGTCTGTACGAGCACGCATACACGCGTAGACGCGCGGCGTCGTTCTACATAATGGAGAGCAGTGAAGAATAGCCCGCAGAGAGTAATAGTTTCGCCGATATGGGGTGGTTGAATCGTCTCTCAGTCTCGTGTTCGCTGTGTTATTTTTTCCCCCCTACTCCCGGCCAAAAGCGGTTTCTTTTCGTCTATTGCCTGGGAACATTTGGCACCGTGAATGGACGGAAGCCACCAATGCGTTTTAACGTCGATACAACCGGCTGACTCTTCTCTTTTCAGAGAGTTTGCTCTTCCTTGTGGTCGTACGCTTCCCGTTTCTCTGTGTCTGGCGTGATTCGCTCTGCGGGAAGTGGCTTTAAGCGTTGTGTTTGCTGAAACTACGAAGGATATTTAGCGAATTAGAGACAGAGCGGTTTGAACAGAAGCGAGAGTATTCTGTTTGGTATAAGCTTAGTGGATTAGTGTATCTGCAAAGGGTTATTTTTGTACTAAATCGTGACTTCGAGTGGATGTAACCATTAGCAAATTGGTGGTAGGCTCCTTAAAACATGTCAGCGCGATAAAGGAATGGATAACTGTCGATAAGATAATGTATTCTGCTGGTCGTGTAGTACACTCTGTTGGTAAGTCTCGGTAATGTAGAATCAAAGGTGGTACTTTCCAGTAGGACCTCTGCATTACGATTGCATTGCCTTACGAACAGTGCCCTACATTATTGAGTCCTTATCGACAATGTGGCCTACTAAACCAACAGAGAACACTACGGAATAGGTAATAATGTCACAATTCAGTTGGTCCAATGCAGAGAGGGGGGTATTCATATTCATAGATACGCGTTATAAATATGAATATGAATAAATTCACATCACGCAGGTTTGAGGAATATGAATATGAATAAATTTATGAATAAAAATGTGAATAACGAGTTATTCATATTTATATAGCGCGTTGTTCACACTTTTATTTATAATTAACTTTTCATTAAATAACGTTAATCACTTACTTACATTGTTTACTATCCCACACAGAATCGTTTTCACTCCAACCAAATGGGTAATTACAAAAATTATGTAATTTATGCAAATAAAACAATCATTGTTGTTACTATTATAAAAAACATTATAGTTGTGTTAATAAACACGTATACGAAACTCTGGAATATGTATAAGCACCTTGGATAATGAATTAATGACACACTTTCATTAAGCGAATTGTAAACCTCTCTTAAGCTGGCAGGACCAAATTATTGTTTGTGATACAAATTAGTACAAATAAGTACTAAATATTTCACAAAGTCGGATATGATTCTGTTGAATTGATCCTGCCAGCTTAAGAGAGGTTTACAATTTGCTTTATCGATCAGTAATTAATTTATTAATTAATTTTTTTCTCCCTGTATCATTATTTTTATTCGGTATTCTTACAACCAAAAGGTGTTTATACATATTCCAGAGTTTCGTATACGTGTTTATTAACACAACTATAATGTTGTTTATAATAGTAACAACAATGATTGTTTTATTTGCATAAATTACATAATATTTGTAATTACCCATTTGGTTGGAGTGAAAACGATTCTGTGTGGGATAGTAAACAATGTAAGTAAGTGATTAACGTTATTTAATGAAGAGTTAATTATAAATAAAAATGTGAACAACGCGCTATTTATGAATAAAAATGTGAATAACGAGTTATTCATATTTATATTCACAAATCCGCGTGATGTGAATTTATTCATATTCATATTGACGAATATGAATACCTCCATCTCTGTTCCAATATGTCTCGCGTTTCTAATTCGTGAAATACCAGTATCAAGCTACAAGTAATTGAAATAGTTCTTTTCGTAAACGACAAGAGTTCACAGCGCTTGAGCAACGAAGAGGCGTGCCACGCCATCAAGATTTTGATCTACACTTTAAACAAAACGCTCACGCGAGCGGAAGCATCAGTTTATTCTGTCATAACTGTCTGTCTGCGTTCATGTTGCCCTTTACGTGCTTTATTGCTATAATTATCGGCCTCGACTTTTGATCAGGTTAGCCTTATTACTCCACTTAAGGACTTTAGGAAAGTTCTTCTGTTCTCCCGAATACTACAAACTTTTGGAGATAATGAATTTGGGAATTCTCATGTGTAGATTGCCTGGGGTGGGAGACAACATATACAGGATGAGCTTAAATATATTCGTACGAGACTAGCTTGGTTGAAATGAATTTGTTTATTGTTTATATACAATATATTGATGATTTCGCACATAAACAATTTGACACGACTATCATTATATTTCTCGGGAAGGAGAAGAAAACTCTCGCCCTTCTCTTAGTCACAAAGTTACCCCACGGAGTTCTACCCTCGAAGAATCGAATCCAAGGAAAACAAGCTGCCGTCGGACCAAACCGAGATTCACCTTTATGGAAATGCTCGCGGAATCGCTTGGCACGCAAATATTTGGCAACCACGTCCGAGCTCCCATTAATTTCCACCCTGTTTCCAATTCCGCCAAGACGTCTCATCTCAGCCCTGAAACAGCCGCTGATCAGCTACCCTCAAACTCTTACTCGCGACCATTGCAAACATTTGGAGCAACCCCTGGGAATTTTCGGTGCTCCTTGCGCGAGGGAGGCAGTGCTGGATGCCATTTCTATTCGAATGGCGAGGTGCTAGGTCAGTCGCCATTTTTAAGATCTAGTATGTATACATACACTACTCTATTGGTTTTGTAGTACTGTTGGTAACACTGTTGGTTAGTCTCGGTAAGGTAGAATCCAAGTTGGTACCAACAGAGCGCTCTGTATTACCATTACACTGCTTTACCAGCAGAATGTTCTGCATTACAGAGTCCTTATCAACAGAGTTGTCTACTATTCCAATAGAGCACCTTACAGACTAGTTCATAGTCTCCCAATGAACTTGTTTCAATATTTCTTGTGTCCCTAACATATAAAATACTAGTATTATGTTACATCGGATTTTCGGTGCTCCTTGGGCGAGGGAGTCAGTACTAGATGCCATTTCTATTCGAATGGCGAGAGGCTAGGTCAGTCGCAATTTTTAAGGGCTAGTATGTATACATATACTATTCTATTGGTTATGTAGTACTCACTGTTGGTAAGTCTCGGTAAGGTAGAATCCAAGTTGGTACCAACAGATCGCTCTGTATTACCATTACATTGCTTTACCAGCAGAGTTTTCTACATTACCGAGTCCTTATCAACAGAGTGGCCTACTATTCCAATAGAGCACCTTACAGACTAGTTCATAGTCTCCCAATAAACTTGTTTCAATATTTCTCGTCCCCCTAACACATCAAATACTAGTCTTACGTTACAGGCAATTGGAATACTGATTATTTGACTATGATTCTATCCAGGAAACAGACCTCCTAGTAATCGTAGTCGAACTAGTTTTATTCCTCGACACAAAACCTCCTTCCCGCGACACCCCGGCGTGCACAATGATTTGTATGTTGCTTTTGAGGTAGCAGATGCCACGTCTGCTGAAATATCATGCCGGTTCGGTTTAATCTATTTACACTTCGGTTTTATACCGAGTCGTATATTTTCCTTCGTGCACGCGCACGTCGTCTAAGTATAGTTCGTGAGATTCCGTAAGGTCGACAGTGGTTTTCGTGGTTTTTGCGTTGGGCTACGTTCGTGATACGCGAGCATTTATTATCGTTGGATAAGTTACGGTCGCCTGGTTCAGGGTTGGAACTTGTGCCACGTGTCTTCCCTCGAAAAAGCTTCGGTGTGAATTAGTGCCGCACGAAAATTCAGTTTACAAAGCTTCAAGGCTGGAATATGAGCGCCGATACTTCGAAGCTTTAAGGCTCGATCTTGGAGGTTGAGTTATCAACGTTTTTTCGAATACTCAACATTCGAAGCTTGCATATAAAGCTCGAGTCTTCGAAGCTTTAAAATTCAACATTCGATGCTTGAACATATAAAGCTTTAGATCTAAAGTTTTTAGGTTCGAGTTTAAAGCTGTAACCTCAGGAGCTCAGTTCTGGTTAAAACTTGAGCTTTCGAAGCTTTAATGTTGAATTTTGGAGACTGATCCCTCGAAGTTTGCAGATAAAGCTTGAGCTTTCAAAACTTGAGTTGTTAAACTTGGTACTTTCAAAGGTTTAATGTTCAATTTTGGAGACTGATCCCTCAAAGCTTGCATATAAAGCTTCAGCTTTCAAAACTTGAGATGGTAAACTTGGAGCTTTCAAAGCTTCGAGCTTCCAGATCGTGTCTCGATAGCTTTGAGGCTCAACCTTAAAGTGTTCAACGTTTACCTAGAAAGCTAGTCCTCAAAGTTTTAAAGCCAAGCTTTTAAAGTCCGAGTCTCCAAAGCTTGCATGTAAAGCTTGATGTTCGAGGCTAAAGGACTCCAACCTCGATGCCTATTTGAAACACCGGCGTGAATGAAAAAGTCCCCGTGTTAAAGAGAATAATATCCATTTGGTAATCATGGAAGTGGCGTTGCGTAGCGAAAAAAATTTCGTTTGAACAGCCTCCTCCAGGGCAACCGGCATTTCCCTGCGCTTTTTCATGTTCCCGATAGCGGCAACGCGATTCGTTTCCACCCTTTGCTGACGATACGCCATGAGATTGGGTTTCGCGACGCTATTTGCGAAAATCCACTTACAATGGAAATTCACCAATTTCCCCGTGTAACGCCCTTTTAAATGGCAGTCAAAAGACGCCGAACGCCGATGGCAGTCGTCGATCGGCCGATAACGCAGCGATAACCGCTAGGTTTATGGTGGAGGCTAGTGTACCATGAAATTTATTATATACGATCTCAATTATTAATTTCTATAGGGTATTTCGAATGCACAATTTTCGAATCGAGGCAATTTAATTTGGGTTTGAAAATTTTTGATATTTCGAGTCCCTATAAAATGACGTAAATATTAACTTTCTGGATTAAAGAATTAAGTAGAATAATTATTGTCCTCCTTACCGTTATATATTCTTTTATATTAGAATGATCATGTTGAGGATGGAAAAGGAGGCGACACACACACACACACACACAGGTTTAGGTTACATAAACCTAAGTGAAGAACACAAGTTTATTTACATCTATAAACTATATAAATGAAAAGAAATAAAGATAATAAAGAAAGAGTCTTTTGGCTACTGAACGCAAAGCGTCTACGGTACGAACGGAAGTGAACTGTGCCTCGCAGTAGGCAGAGACGCTGCAAACCTAGATCGGTATCGGTGAAGCAAGAAACAATCACAGGCGCCATCTATTGGCTATAAGTACAGCGAACCAGGGATGATGTCGAAACAATTTTAACAGATCAATAACACATTCTGGATTATCAAAAATTCAAATACTTAAAGTCTCTCTGAAAAGAGTAAACATAGTACAGGATTCCAGATGTCAATGCGGTTATCTGATGGAAGACATAGATCACGTTCTCTGGGACTGTTCCTGCACACAAACGTATAGAAAAGAAATGATTCGTCAATTAAAAGCGAGAGATCTGAATCCACCATATACAATAGATATGTTCCTAAAAGGGCCTGACATTTCGAACCTCAAAATCATCGACAAATTTATGTTACAAAATAACTTAAAACTGTGATCACTTTTACAATGTCCAAAGGAAGTACTTTATACTTTCTGACAGCACACTTAGAATAAGTTAGACATAGTAATAACAAAAAATATATACAGGGTGAGTCTTATAACGTGACGACCTCAAATAAATCATAAGGTATTTGTTGTTTGACAAAATGTTTCAAACAAAAGTTACATGGTATCTAGGGGGACATACAGTGATGTAATCTGTTTTTCATTACCTTACTTTTTTATTGAGATATTAGGGTCACCTTCAGTTTTCTAAATGGAATGTCTAATATTTTTTTTCGAATTCGGATAAATCATCAAATTTTTCGTAAAAAAGTATTACATGAAGTGAGACTTCAAATGAAAAATTACTGAGATATTTATAAAAGAAGTTTATGGACAATAGCTGCTAAGGTTGAAGTACGACATCCTTCATTATTCACAACTTTGTGATACCTTTTTAATCGACTTCGAAAAGGAGGGTTACTCAATTCAACATGTATATTTTTTTTTTACGTTTCTGTAGATTAAAATTGCCATGTTCTTTGAGTCTTCGACTAAGCCTTAAGAAGGTAAAATGCGATGGCTGATTTCGATCAGGATACTTAGCTTAGTACAAGATCTTAACTCTTATCGCATTTTTTTTCACACGCAGCATAAACAATTATCACAACGCTGTTTCACTGTTACTGAACATCGTAATAAAAATGTAGCACCTTTTTCTATACGGCTTTAACGCTTACCGAGATACTAAATAGGCATTTCGTGTTGATGATTATTAATATTTAACAGGGAACTTGTTTACAGACATGACCTATCGACGTGAATAAAGTCGTGCTAAGAATCACGTTGACTAAGCGTATTTCCTAATAGAAGATTATTAATTTGGAGATATCTCAGTAATTTTTCATTTGAAGTCTCACTTCATGTAATACTTTTTTACGCAAAATTTGATAATTTATCCGAATTTGAAAAAAAAATATTGGATATTCCATTTAAAAAACTGAAGGTGACCCTAATATCTCGATAAAAAAGTAAAGTAATAAAAGACAGATTACATCACTGTATGTTCATCTAGATACCACGCAACTTTTGTTTGAAACATTTTGTCGTACAACAAATACCTTACAAGTTATTTGAGGTCGTCACGTTATAAGACTCACCCTATATAAATAGAACTAGGATAATAGACATAAGTTCCTAAAAAGTACTACCAAATGTTCCTATTAAGCTTAAGATAATTCTGTCATGTCCATACTCTACATGTTGTAAGAATAGCTCCAAATCAGGCCTCAAGTGTTTTTAAATAAAAAAACAAAATTAAAATTCTAATGTGTAGTCAGAAGTGTCATTAATGTTCATGGATAGTATTTTCCTGTAATTATTTTCAAATGTTAAATATAATTTGCATTAAAAAGGATTGCATTGGAAGCCTTTGGCAACGATATACGCATATAGATTTCAAATGGTGTATTGTAGGTCCGTTCACGCGCGAGGATGTGACTAATGCGGACAAAGCCACTTTCATGATTTCTGTCAAACGCGATACGAGTGTGAAATACTCAATATAAAATATCCCCATGTCGAAAAGGGGGGGATTCGTTGAGCGTAAAAAATCGAGTGATGCATTTAACGGAAGCGGCTGTTCACTCGAGCCCCAGCTGGAAGCCCCTGTCAAACGAAACGAAAGTAATTATTTCGAATGCACGTCAACCAGAAATGGGCGAAATTCTCGTCCCGATACAAAATTTCGCATATGGAATAAAAGAATAACGAATGCTGAAATCGCTACTCGGATAGAATACTTCTCTATTCGTTGGATTGTCCAAAAGCTGAGCTAAAAGCGATTGATTATGTAGAGACCATTCAAATTTTTATATTAGGGGGACCAGAAAGTATTGTCGTTTCTTTTACATTAAATTCTAACAAATAAATTCATAACAAGTTTTTATTTTTAATCAATTATGTTCGCACTCTTTACCGACAACCTTTTGCTATCTAGTGTGCAAATTTTCAAACTCAGATCGATAAAAATCAATTAGTACACAATAACCTGATAAATGATAAACAAGTATTGACATCTGCAGAAACGGCATTACTTTCTGGTTCCTCTTATACTTTTATTTTTTATCATTACGATAATATTATTTATATATTGGAAACATTTTTCCAATAAAAACGAGTACAAACACAGCCATATTCGGACCACTTTTATTTTATGGCCTACACAAAATGGCGTATTCGAGTAAAATTAAAAGTAGTCCAAATGATGTGTTTGTACTCGTTTTTAGCAGGAAAACCTCACGAATTCATTGATAATACTTTTATTTTGATATCTTGAAAAGAACACAACAATTCATAAAAAAGGTCGATCTTTTAAATAAATTCTGTGCTTTCCCTCTGTAGAAACCTCAGTTAACACTTTTGCTGTGGATGACGCACATGTGCGTCCAACTGAAAATATATGGTTGTTTTTATTATTTTTCAGTTTTCATTAATTTTGTTCGGCAATCACATTATACAGTGGGTGCAGAATGTATTCGCACACCGATCAATTTCGCAAAAACTTTTGTGTGAAATTGTAGTTTCTTAATTTCTTTTTTTATAATCAATGATACTTTACATATTCTCGGAAGTCTCTAAGATAGATATAGTCCAAACAACATTTACTAGTTAATATAATTTGTGAAATTAACAAAAAAATGCGAAGAGTGGGTAAAAGTATAGAAGCAATAAGTATTTGTACGATTCTTATGACGAACCATTTACAGTAGAGTTTGTAATATAAACACATTAGTTTATTGCTCCGTACGAATTAGAAAACATCAAATTTCCAGTAAAGTACTTTTAAAAAAGGGTCTAATAGAAGAATGGAAGAAGATCCCACTTCTTATTAACTTCTAACTAACAATTTAGTTAATTAAATGCTTAGAAGAGTTACAATAATTATAAAGTCAAAATGAAGTCCCACGAAGGAAGTATTATATACTTGTAAATTAATGTAAATTTCTTTCTTTTTAATCAAGTTTTAAAAATTAAACAGTTGTGCGAATACTTATTGCTTCAACATTTCTATCGATTAATTGTTTTTTTCTTGTTAATTTCGCAACTTACATAAATAGCTATTTCTTTGTAATCTATCTATTCTAGTGATGTCCGAGAATATGTAGAATGTCATTGTTTATTAAAAATAAGTTAATAAATTACAATTTTACAATTGATCGGTGTACGAATACTTTCTGCACTCACTGTATATAAAATAAGTTACCAAAAATATATGTTTTTCAAAATAATCATATTAGAACATTTGTAAGAAGTTTTTTATAAAAAAAATATCATAATTGCAACTCCCAGCGAACGGCTACTTATTTTCGTCCACAGCCAAAGTGTTAAACGTATTTTCCAAATGTAAAAGCAGAATTTCACCAGCAGAAATAAATCACGAAATCGATCCTACATATCTAAGTTATAGAATCAGGACCCTTCAATAGCACCTGCAAATGGAAGGACGTCGAAGTGCGTCATCTTCTATTAAAGCTGTTAATATTCTCCACACGTAGGTCTAAGACTCTAAACATAGATCACCGCAATCGATTCGATCGGATGTACGTACACATGTTGACGTTGTTAATCGGACGAGCTTAACAGCCGATTAATTCCGGATTAATCGAACCGTAGATGCCCTCAGCTTCGTTTATTTTTATATTTTTAAACGAAAGGTCACAGCTTCCTCTCGTACTGCATATCGATTCCTCGCAGTATCCGTGTCAGCCTTAAAAAAAAAGGCGAAAAATGTCCCGTTGAATTTTTCATTCGTGCTCGACGTATCGGGGACAGACGAAAATAGATCAACGGGATACGCGAAATTAACAATAGTAATCGAAAAGTCATCGACGTTCGCCAGAATAATCGGGTAAAGGGACGCAGACATGTTGGAATTTGATTTTCAGCGGCGGGCGAACGGTGTTGGACAATTTCGTTTGTAATGAGTCGATGGGAACAATTTATCGTGAATTATTGCGAGGTTTGCGTTATAAAGAGGAACGATGGACGACAGATTCCATGACATTACACCGAAATTCCATGACTCTGTGAACGAAACATAGTTGAAAATAGCGAATATTTTTCCATCAAGGAATCCCTGGAAATGAGAAAGCCGACATCTCAGCAAAAGAAGCAATTTCCATCGCGCCAAATGAAATTAAGAAACCCATCCCGTACCAAGACATTTTAAACACAACACAAACAATAGCAAGAGATGAATGAAACAAACTATAGACCTCCACCCAAAGAACCAAAATCCACGAGATTGCACAAGATTTTTATCAACCAATACCCACTTACAACTTGAACAAAAAAGAAACAGTAATCATGACTAGACTTAGAGCTGCCCACTCGAAAATAACACATGAATACTTAAGAGGGTATCCTGAATTAGGTCTAAAAAAAGCGGTTTGTCGTGAATTTTTTTAGGGTGGAAAAAAATAATTAATTCTATCGAACTTTTTATCCTATTTTCATACATATTTGAGTAGTCTGTACAAATTTGTTCAACAAGAAATATTCAAATTGAGTCATTCAAATTCGTACATCGATCAATTTACAAAAAAACCCTTGTGTGAAATTGTAGTTTCTTAACCTTTTTTTTTATAATCAATGATATTTTACATATTCTCGGAAGTCTCTAAGATAGATATAGTCCAAACAACATTTACTAGTTAATATAATTTGTGAAATTAACAAAAAAATGCGAAAAGTGGGTAAAAGTATAGAAGCAATAAGTATTTGTACGATTCTTATGACGAACCATTTACAGTAGAGTTTGTAACGTAAACACATTAGTTTATTGCTCCGTACGAATTAAAAAACATCAAATTTCCAGTAAAGTACTTTTAAAAATGGCTCTAATAGAGGAATCGAAAAAGATCCCACTTGGAATAACTAATAATTTAGTTAATTTAATGCTTAAAAGAGTTGCAATGATTATAACATCAAAAGGAAATCCCACGAAGGAAGTATTATATACTTGTAAATTAATGTAAATTTCAATTTTTTTAATGAAGTTTTAAAAATTAAACAGTTGTGCGAATACTTATTGCTTCAATATTTCTATCGATTAATTGTTTTTTTCTTGTTAATTTTGCAACTTACATAAATAGCTATTTTTTTGTAATCTATCTATTCTAGTGATATCCGAGAATATGTAGAATGTCATTGTTTATTAAAAATAAGTTAATAAATTACAATTTTACAATTGATCGGTGTACGAATACTTTCTACACCCATTGTATGTATGAAAATACGATAAGAAGTTAGATAGAATTAATTATTTTTTTCCATCCTAAAAAAATTCACGAAAAAACGCATTTTTTAGACCCCCTAATTCAGGATAGCCCCTTAATAAAGAAAACAGACCCACAATGCGACCTCTGCAACATCAAAACAACAACGAAGCACCTACTATTCGAATGCCGAAGATACGATACCGAAAGATGAAAATATCAATTAAAACCAGACTCAGCCCTAATTTCGGAAGACCACGTACAAAACACCATGAAATATTTTGAGACCAACCTGTTCCACAAAATATAAAATATCCTCGTCACTAATGACCATGTAGTCGATGCGACATAAAGCTTCTATTTAAAAAAAAGAAAAAAAAAAGAATATTTTATATATTCTTAATATATAAAATATATATGAATAAATGAAAATTTTATATAATCGTAGATGTAAAATGGGTTTGTTTGAAAGTTGCGGTAAAAATATTGATTTACGATTATTGTTCCATTTTTGGTTAAGGTAGATTAAAATTCGTTTGAAATGGATTTGATTCTAACGTGGATTGGACGATTTCAATTTAATTAAATAAATTTCCACGTAAATGAAGGTCGATAGGATTAACTTCGGGATACCCTGTATACAACCTTTAGCGATGGAGGGAAGGAAACGTTTGTAGCGTTGCTCCACGTGAAGATCTCGTTTCGTGTAGGACCCTTCGAGGCACAGCGAGAAGGGTTACGATTCGATTAGAAATCACCCTTCGTCGAGAAGATTTCACTGGTGACACGCAGATGCGCCAGTTTTCTGGAGGAAACGAGAATTGGAAGGTAGATAGGTTCGGCCCTTGATCGCTGGGAATAGGTAAAGCCACTCGAATCGAGTAGAAACTTGATCGTTTTCTATCCTTCCATCCTTCTCCTCGAGCGTGTCATGTTTTAAGCTCACCATATGTACCTTTCGGAGCCATTAACATTCCTCTTCCTTCCTCTGTCCATTTTATTATCGAACCATTTCTATAATAATAATAAAAAAAAAAAAAAGAAAAAAGTGAGAACCATGTATTTACTTGGAAGAGTTCCATACAGTAGTCAATTCTGAATAGAAGAGTTGAAAATCATTATAATTATAATATCATTTTGTTATTTAATAATTCTAGCAATTTAACAAATCTTGTTATGTAACAAACATTTTCTAGCTGGCCAAACTAAGGAGTTTCCAGATTTCCATGAAATTTCGTATACAAGAGTTTTTGGAGTTGCCGACTACAAATCTGATATAAACAGTTTGTTTAGTTTTCAATAAAGTCTAATTTCTCGATAAAGCTTGATGAATTTTTGCACCTGTATCGTATCGAATTCATCATCAGATGATAATCTGCAGCTGTTGAATGAAGATGAAGTTTCGTCTAATGAAGACTCGTGAACATTTACAGACATTATTTACATATAGTCAGTGTAAGAAGTATTCGTACAGCAACCAATTTAAAATAAAATTAATAAGAAAAGAAATACATAAGAGGTTAACATTAAAAATAATAAACTTTAATTTATACAAATTCTACTCTAAAAATATGTAGGAATGTTGGTTAATTATTTCTTCCCTTAAAATTTATTAATAAAATAAATATATAAAGTTTTATTTTGTATTGGTTCCTGTACGAATACTTATTACACTGACTGTATGTACATTTTTTAATTTTTTAATACCAAAATATATATTTCTTTGTTTTTTATTAAATCTAAATTTATTTTGACTTCTTGATTTTTTTAATATCAGATTTGTAATCAGCAACTCCAAAAATCCCTGTATACGAAATTTCATGCAAATCTACTAACTTCTCAGTACACAAGTCGGCCATCTTGGATCCGTCATTTTGATTTCTTGTTCTTTTATATCAGATTCGGAATCAGTGGCCTCAAAAATTCCTGTATATGAAATTTTATACAAATCTAATAACTTTTTAGTATACAAGTCGTCCATATTGGATCCGTCATTTTGATTTTTTGTTCTTTTATATCAGATACAGCAACTCTTCGATAAGTGTCGCGGTTTTTTTCACACAGTCAATAAGATGACGCCTCGAAATGAAACATATTCCCCCTGTCGCGTCGTTTCCCCAGACAGGCAAATAATTTTCAAGGCCACCTCGAATCGAGAAGCGAACGTTGACCTTTCAGCATCACGTGCAATAAATTTAGGATTTATTTCGCTGGGAATGCGAACAGTTTCTCATAACTTCTCGCAGTGCGACGGTTCTTCCCCGTTTTTATCCACATCGCTGCCAAAAGTTTCCCCTGGAAAATAGTCGGGCAGCTCAGCGCAAGTAAATAACCTGTTACCGTTATTGGCGTTGCCATTATTTGCGCCGTGACAAACTGACCGTGTCTGCGTGGGATCGTCGACGGTTTTATTCGGTGCGCGCGTCGCGACTGGTCGCGTTTTTCATAATTCCAGCTCGAGCCCCTTTCGCGTCGCGAAAACTCCGACGGAGACGGCGAATCGACTGCCAGCGGGGGTGGAAAGAGACGTAGATGTCTCGTTGGCGTGTGGGTGTCGCTGGTAGATCGAACCCGACACGGAAGGAAGCATGTCGCGACGGAAATCTCGGCGTCTTTGCGACGTCAAGACACTAACAAACGGAACGCCGCACAGTAGTCCAAAATGGCAAAATCGCGGCCAAAATTAGAAAGAGTTTTCGGATCTTCATGAAATTTGATACATTTTGAGTTATTTGGGCCACAAATTACGAATCTGATATAAAAATTTCAAAATTCAAAATGGCGGATCCCGTATGGCCGACATGTGTATTAAAAAGTTATTAGATTTTCATGAAACTGGCATAATGTATTTATTATATATGTAGCAATGGAACAAAAACCATTTGTGTTCTTCAAATATAATGATTATTTTCTAAGATATAGCATTTCAAATAAGACGATTTCTCTCGTCCCCTTAATTTTCACATTTTGCTGCGTATCGGTGGTGATAAAATGTACAACTGTAATCTTATTTAATAATATATTCCTTATGGCTCATTTTTTGTAATAAATATATGTTATTTAGATTAATTTTCTACTATAGAGATGAAGAATAAGTTAGATTTTATCTACATACTTTTTATTTTAAGATTATGTGATATTTAGTAATTTTGTGAATTAAAATAGGAAAACAAAATGGTTATTCACAAGGCTTCACTTAACTACACGCTTCATAAGTTAGGTAAGCATGTCTATTTTTATATGCTATTGAAACATTTTGCCCATATTTGCCCTATTCTTAATATTCCTACGTTACATTTACAGTAGCAATACAATAGAATCTACACCTGTAAATGTAACGTAGGAATATTAAGAATAGGGCAAATATGGGCAAGATGTTTCAATAGCATACGAAAATAGACATGCTTACCTAACTTATGAAGCGTGTAGATAAGTGAAGTCTTGTGATTAACCATTTTGTTTTCCTATTTTAATTCACAAAATTACTAAATATCACATAATCTTAAAATAAAAAGTATGTAGGTAAAATCAAACGTATTCTTCATCTTTATAGTAGAAAATTAATCTAAATAACATATATTTATTACAAAAAATGAGCCATAAGGAATATATTATTAAATAACATTACAGTTGTACATTTTATCACCTCCGATACGCAGTAAAATGTGAAAATTAAGAAGGACGAGAAAAATCGTCTTATTTGAAGTGCTATATCTTAGATAATAATCATTATATTTGAAAAACACAAATCGTTTTTGTTGCATTGTTACATATATAATAAATACACTATGGCAGTTTACTGATTTCGCGTACTTCAAAAATTGAATTTTGAGCATATTTTTCGCGAAATGAACCACTGTGCGCCGCAGCGTCGACATATCTATGCTTGTACCGTGCTTAGGTTTGTCTTTGAAGCACGATAGTGGTTCATTTAAGGGGTTAATAGCAGTCAGGAAAATGAAAACGGACACATTCTTGTGTGTTTTTTTTAAGGTATCAAATAATAATTTTTTATTAATGAAACTTAAATATATGACAAAATATATCTTAAAGAACCATAAACAAATTTTTGTTTTAAGAGAAGGTTAATTCATTTCGTTATAACAGGCGATGGTGTGGGTGGCTTTCTTTAAACTGCTATACCTGAAAACAAGAATAAAGGTAGATTTGGAGAATATATTAGACTAACGGGTCTCTGATCGAAGAATTTTGGAAAAAATTAATTTAAAATAAAGTGACGTACATTTAAAATTGAAGTTCAATTTTCATTATAAAATGAAGTGATTAAGTAGAGAATAAAAAGAAAAGTATATAAGAAAATAAAAAATCCTTCGATAAGGGACCTGTTAGTCTAACATATTTTTTAAATCTACCTTTAGTTTTGTTTTCAGGTATTATAATATAATAAAAATTATTATTTAATACCTTAAAAAAAAACACACAAGAAAGTGTCCGTTTTCATTTTCCTGACTGCGACTAACCCCTTAATGTTTGAAAATATGGAGGTGTTATCAATATTTGAAGCGAAAGTGGAGAATCCTTTCTAGGGACGACTTTTTCCCCCAAAACAGACAGAATAGTGAGTTCTAAGTAGAAAAGTACTAAGGCACACGTACCCTAAGTTTAATACTTTCCGAGATATGGGAAATCTTCGATAAGAGTCACGACGTTGTTCCAACCGCGTCACTTATCAACAACCCTCTATATCTCGCAAAGTATCAAGTTTAAACTACGTATACTTTAATACTTTTCTCCTCAGAATTCATAACTCTGTCAGATTCCGTCACGACTTCCCCCTTTGGAAACATCAGTCATCGCGGAAAAGTGTCTCGAGTAGTTTGTTTGTGAGTCGTCGGGGAGGGGTCAAGGCCTCCGCGGCCCGGAGGGACGAAATCGAATGAAAACGCTGTCTCGATCGTCTCCCATTGGGAATAGCTCTTTCATATCCGCGGTGGCGTAATCATAACGGATTACTTTCCTCGTTAACTTTTTGCGTCCAAGCGCTGCGCGGTCTGCAACAATGGGGGGGGGGGGGGCGAGGCCGGGGGACACGGCCAATCCCGCGGAAATGAATCAGGATTACTTTTACGGCGCGTTTGAAAGTTCGCGACGAACCAACCCGAGGGGTTGGAAATCGAGGGGGTGTAGAGGGTTGGGAGAATCGAAGCAGGGGAGCTACGAGAGGTTGACGCGGAGTTCCGAGTGGCTGGAAATTAGCTTACTTAGACGGCAGACTGGAAATATTGGCAGATAAGCGATATAGCTGGTGACTACCCGATAAGGGAAGGGTAGACTTACCCTGTTCATATCGAAATGGCGATAGAACGCGGCTTACTGCAGAGGTTAATCGGAGAAGAATTCAGTAGGATCTGTTCGTTAAGGTTCGTGGCATGAAAGATCCAGGTAGGATACTCTGTCGATAATGAATTCCGTTGATAAGACTCGGTAATGTAGAATAAGTCTTAAGAGGGAACGATCAAGTAAACAACCGCTTTTTCGCGAATTATTTTTGAAGAGTGCGTAATGTATATTTATTTATAACTAATTACTTGTTATTTTGTAGCATCTAGTGTAACCGTGTTAAAATTTAATCTCTTGATTGACACTAAATTTTAACTTCAGCTCGGATGTTTGGAGCAAATGGAAGAAATTGAGGGCTCGTGCCTCCAGGTGCTGGATAGCGAAGTGTTCCGAGAGGTGATTAAAGAATTTGGAAACTCTGATATATCTGGTAATTAATGAAATATATTCTGTCAAATTTAGTAACGACGGATATCACGATGATTTCGTCGAGAGTTGAATTTATAAATATATATGTTCCGTTTAACTTGACGACGACTAGTATCACAATGAATTCGCAGAGGATATAAAATATATATATATACATATATGGTCTACACAGATATGAAACTAGAGACACTCGTCCGTTGATTTATCGCAAATTAACAATATTTTGAAATCAATGTTATCTATGGCAACGTGAATAACGGGCTTGGCACGCTTTATCTATCAATGCGAATATGATAGGGCAATGATCGCGAGATATACCATAGGAAAACCCAAGGTTGGTTGTACAAAGACGTTTGAATGCCTATCCGCATTCACACGAGACTGCACGTGTTTTCTTAAGAGACTGCTACGCCTGAAACCGAATACACACGGTTTGGAGAAGTGGTGAGCGCGTTCAGGATTCACTTTGTGATCAAATGCACGATTGTGGATTTGTCGCAGCACTTTCCCACTCGGCCGATTTCTCGGAGGAAGTGTTCAGGTGGAGACTTGTACGAAGTCCAACACCTAGGAGTTCACCAAAGGGCACGAGTGTGAGCTATAAGTGTTCTCCGGTGACGGACGCCTGATTTCAACAGTGCGAATCCGATCGTAATTTCCGCGGAATCCTACTGTGACAACTTACCCGAAAACGCTCACCTCTCACCCGTTTCCTTCAGCAAAAGACACAGACTCGCTCTCGTTGCATAGCTTCGTGAATTTACTGCTTTTGACTACTACGTGGTCACGCCGGAATGGGCGTCGTTACAAATCACAATGCAGCAGTGTCACGGCTCGGTTTGTGCTCGTGACCCCTCGGTTTGAGGCGCGTATGCAACGAGAGTAAGTTAGGCGGTTTGACTAAGTTACTTGATCGGTTTGATCACTCGATTGGATACCGGTTTTCGCTAAAGGAATTGTACGTGCTGTCGCGGTCGCTTCCAGACGTAGAGTGCCGGTCCTAGTTCTCGCATCGAGCTCCTTCGATCCAGGATCGAGTGGGATCGATGCGCACTCATCCTCTTTTGGTAGGGTGCTTCTCCTAATTTCTCCTCCTCATAGGAGCGATTCCCGGTTTCTGATAAGGGGTACCCCTTGACTAGCTCATAGTACGCGCGTCGATCTCCCTTGATCGGATATCGAGTGGGAATCGAGGCGCACGCGTGTCAGATGCCGCGACTATCCCGAATTCTCCTCTTCACGAAGAAACGTAGGATTCAGGCCTTCCATGAGTGGGGATCGCCCCTTCATCGTCTATGTGATCGTATGTAACCAGCACGGTTACACTTTTTTATATAGAAATATTCATAAATGAATGAACAGCAGCTGTTTGAAGTTGGCTTCTCAAAAATGCGCCGTGCAACGCATAGATCACTCTAATTATTTGAAATCAAAAATCCACCAATTTTTCGTTAAAATATAGTAATACGCTTTGCATCAACCTAGATTAAAAAAAAATTTTTTATTTAAAGATTTCACGCCATGTAAAAAAAATCTTGTTATAAAAAAAAATGATTAAAAACATTGTTTATTTCAATTTTTATAAAAACCTTTAGCTTGATGCAAACGAGAATAGTTTAAGGAATATTTTGTGCCAAGTTTCATAGCAATCGGCTGAGAAATCTCTAAGCTACATTGCACGGCACGCAAAATTTTGTGTTTTGAGAAAAATGCGTTTAAAGTTTCCGGATCTAAAAATAGTTCTTCGTAAAGCTTACAAATTATTTGAGGTTAAGCAGCTATACCAGGGCCGTATAATAAACCTTCTTTTTCCTCAAATTCGCTCAGCAATGCCGCTGGTTTCCCTCTTCGGGCAGTTCTTTCTTCTTTTGTGCCCTCAAGGCGGCGACGCTCCTGTTTGCTAATACGGTGCATGGCATACGTATCGGCGAAATGCTTACACTGGACTCCGATTTGCAGTTGTAAATCATTCATAACATTTAAAATGAAGGTGTATCTTTCATTAGACATGCCGGCAGCCAAATGTGCAGCAATTTCAATGATTTTTGAGCCGCAGTTGAGATATTTAGGGGCCAGACGCCACACAGTAGCGTTAAAATTTTCATTTGCGTTTTGGGTATAGCCGCCTAAGCATTTCTCAAGCAAATCATCGTGAGACAAAGCTTTGTATATTGGGAGGATGGCCTTTTGCACGTCTGGATGTAGTGGAGGGGAATAAGTAAAAGCCTGTAAATTATTTTGTACTTCGGCAATGCGATAAGCACACCATGAGTCGCATCACTTTAATGACTCTGTAGGTACACTTAGATTTCAAAATTTTAGCTGAAATGGTCGGAGCACATTCTCCAGATGGTATACTAATTTTCTAAACAAAACAAAAAAGGTCAAAATTTGGAATTTTACTTAACCCTCCCCCATTAATTAGTAAGGTAGGTCGTTTTGTTTGGTAATACTTCATCCAATCCTAGTTCTACGTTACTATTCTACGTTAAGTTTTAGTGCGAATGCATTACTAAAAATAAAATCACTGTTCGTTAGTTTCAAATAATTTATTAGAACTATATTTATCGATACTCTTTCGTATTATCAAGAAATTTACACCCAACTCAAATTGAAAGAATTCGCATTCGCCCCGATAGAATAATTTCATGTCTGGCTTTCTTTCGTTTACTCGATTTTCCTAAGAAAATTGAATTTTTCCCATTTCCCCCCGCCTCCCATTTTCCAATTTAAACCGCTCGGAAAATCGCACGAAGCAAACTTACAAGTAGACTCCGAGTCGTGGGAGCGAAACAACGCGACTTTCAATCCCCCGTTCGGCTTTGTGTAGTACAGTGCTGTCGCTTCTCCGATTCTCCAAACTAAATTGCATTTACGGGACTCGACGAAAGTTTCGCTCGTTGTTCTCGCAACTATTTCTTCTTCGAACACAGCCGAGTCGATCGGGGCTGTCTTCAAGTTCGTGTAAACTAGACGTCTTATTCGCGGGCTTCCTCTTTTCTTTCAATCTTCATCATTTATTGTACGTACTTGCGTTAAATTACTTTTAAATTAAGTTAGACATTTGTATTCTATTTAGGTTTTCTAATTTTTTGATATATTGGTAGGAGACTTCTTGGAATTTATTTAACAGTTATTAGTACGGAGGATTGAAAGTCGTGCTGTTTCGAGGTTTACTTGTAAGTTTGCTTCGTGCGATTTCCTAAGGAAATTCAATTTTCTTAGTGAAATCGAGTAAAAGAATGAAAGCCAGACACGAAATTATTTTCAATTATTTCTTTTATCCTCAGTCGGTGAAGTAGAGTATTTTGTCGATAATGCAGTGTGTTCTGTCGGTAAAGCTCGATAAAATAGAATTTTATTTAGTCGATGCTTTATGAACAGAGTGTTCCCCATCGGCAATGACCTACTTTATCGACCCAGTGCTCTACATTACCGAGCTTTATGTTTAGCATACGTTGTTCATATTTATACAAGTCATAAATACGTAAAATTCGCAGTCCTACGATAATATTCTTAAATTCTTCGTGTGGCTTTGGTCTAAACAGTGGTACGAACGAAGCTATCCTCGACAATATGAACCTGTACAGGCGAAATTCACGCGAGAACACACCCATTTTAGTGCACTTGTCCTCGTTGTCGTCTCGGGGCGCAGAAAATTGGATTTCGTCGACGAGGAAGAAGCTTTTGTTCGGTCGGGAATCAATTTTTCGAGATCATCACGACCACGGGCCTCCCAGGAAACCTATTTGCTGGCTCCCAGGAAGCGTGGAAGGGTAGCTAACCGGGGAAGGGGGAAACGAATTAGTCGGGCGTATCGTAAATTACAACAGTTGCGCGCTTCTCGCCGAGTTTCGCGTAATCAGAATTTTGCTCAAGAACAAATATAAATAAAGTGAACCAGCGGTTAAGTTTACAGTGCTCATCTCTCGTTTATTTTTCGGGATATCAATAAATTAATGAAAATAGATCGTTGAGAGTTTATATTGTTTTTATTCGCTGTGTAAATTTATGTTTGTCAAGTATATTGGATAGACTATGGAGTAGGAGAACGTGCGGTGGGGTTACTTTTATTTAGAATTACAATTGATGGCAATGGTACCTTAAAATTAAGCAAAAGTAGTCAAACTCAGAAATTTTGTTGGGTCAATGGAGACTCAACAAGTCCTCCCATGCAAGACTTATCAAATACTGTTAGGACTACCGTACATTTTCAGTCGACACAACTTTCACTTGCATTCTGATTGCGATTGTACATTGTAGATTGTTAAACCTTAGAGACGCTCGTGGTCATCTAGACGTAGCAGTACCAAGTCGCATATTGTACTTCGCGACAAACTAATTATAGTAAATTTTCTGCACCACAATTTGTCTATTTTTTATTTCCCTCTGACGAGAGTGGTCCTTCGACAAACTCGTCGGCACACACGTGCAAACGCCAACAAAACTCAAACGCCATCCCAGCAACTGCGAGTAGTTAACAAATACAAAGGACTGACGTAACCTCGGTAGCATAAACTAATCACAATAACTTCTTCCCATATGTTCCCTTGCTCCTCCACGGTTCAGTCTGTCTATAGACCTAAAAGATGAAATAAATTACGTCCCATCGTATCTGCAACCTTAAGAATCCTCAGAAAGGGGAGTCGACAGCCAAGTTGGCTCTAAAGTCTGCGGCGACAAAAGCTCAAAGCTCGATTCCCTTTCGAGGCAGGCAAGTGAGGAACGCGGACGTTTTCGAGCTCGTTTTAATCTCGACTTTTTCCATTCGTTTTTCCAGCAAAGGAGCTGAAAATATGCGGCAGCGTGAGAAGCGGCGGAGAGGTCTGTTGCTCCGCGGACATGGAAGTGAGACTGCAGGCGAGGGCACGTGACAAACACGAGAAAGCCACCAAAGAAACTCTTCAG
The DNA here is from genome assembly GCF_026283585.1 of Hylaeus volcanicus. Taxonomy (NCBI): domain Eukaryota; kingdom Metazoa; phylum Arthropoda; class Insecta; order Hymenoptera; family Colletidae; genus Hylaeus; species Hylaeus volcanicus. The sequence continues at coordinate 13,725,176 of NC_071978.1, read as the reverse complement.
CGACTGCATCAGGTCCTGTCGACGAGAGGGGCCAGATTTCACAGTGAGTACTTTCCCTAGACTTTCACGATTTTAATCACTTCACGGCCAAGTCTGCGTGAAATACCGCCCAGGGTTTACACTGACAACGAGCTGGGGTGGTTCGGGGGCTTCTCGTTGAATCGGTCGCTGGAGATGCGACGGATTCAACGTTTTCGCATTAACGCATTCAATTCGAACCTTCTTCTTCTGGGCCCTTTAAAGAGCGCCAGTCAAACGTTTAACGAAGAGCAATTCGCCGTCTATTGCGAAACGCGTGCCAGACGCTTGTGTTTAAACAGATATTGTTTTGCAATTCGGTGCGTTGTGTAGAAAAGGAAGAGGATCGATAGGTTTCGCTTTGATCAAATTCAACGCTCGATTCAAATTCAATTAAGTTGAATACTTTGGCTTGGGTTCTTTAAAGTGCGAAACAAATGGTCCAATGGTCCAAATTAGTTAGGACTATCGAACGTCGCGATTACGATATATTTTAGATGAAGATTTGTCGATAATACAGTACGTCCCGTCGGCAAGGCTCGGTAATTTAGAACCCTAGTTAGTCGGTGGCTTTATCGACAGAGCCTCCTGCATTATTTCTAGTGCAACCTGCCTTATGGACTCACAATAGGTACATCAGTGATGGGTAAAGCCTTAGGCATCGAATAAATCTGAAATTTGCCGACTTGTTTGTCTCGTTTCCTCTTTTGAATATTTTCCAAAAAAGGAAACGAGACAAACACATCTCTGCAGTACATATCCTGCATTACCGAGCCTTATGTTTAGTATATGTCTTTTTTACATTTCTATGAGATATGAATGTGTAAATCTAGTGATAACATTCTTTAATTTCGAAACAAGCCAAACTGACCAGCCTACTAACCCTATTATTAACCCTTTGCGCTCGGGTGGCGCTTCTAGGGCGACATATGTAATTTAAAAATGACTTTGTGAACGTACAATTTCAAATTCACTTACATCAGAATACAACTAATTATTAATTGAAATAATAATACATCGAGTCATGAAGGTTCGTGGATGTTTTTAGTTTCACAGAAATTTATTATAAAAATGGGCTAGATTTGATTCTATAGAAAAATGCCTCGAGCGCAAAGGGTTCAAGATGAATATCGTAAAATAATAATGATAAATAGTAAATTCAGATATTATTTTATCATTGCACTCGAAGGCACAATGAATCAGAACAGTATGCACGTGGCATAGTCGCCACTCTCTTTTCAAGGGGTTAAATTAAAGACTGTTTAGCAGACTGTGAAATTAAACTAACAAAATAGCACGGAACAAACTAAACAATAAAAGCTGTCGAAAACACAGCCCTCGGCCGCCATTCGCAGACTAGTGTGCTCTCAACTTCCCTTCAACGAACTCGTGGGTAACTTCCAACTCGATTCTCGACTATTGTGGAACTAACTTTCGACTAGCTTATCCTTCGATTGTGTTAAGCGGACCGAAACAACAGGAATATTATATCTTGAGTCTTTACGCATTTATGAATTTTTATTACTATTACTACTCGTGCCCGCTTCGTATAAACAATAGACATTTTAATAAGCTTCTTTGGGAAACAATAGTCTTTAGAAATAAGCAACTTGATTCTTAAATTGGAGAGAGATTTGCCACCTTCGAAATAGCGGTATTCACGAAAGGTATTCACGAAATGCTTGGTGATTGTTTATTTTTTATTGGGTTGTCCAGAAAGTTCGTGCCATTTTTAAGAAAAATTCAAAGGCACATTTGAATTTTGATATATATTTATAGAATTATATAAATACCATTTTGTTCCACGACCTTTCCACCTTTTAAGGGATGCACCCATGTTAATTGTTTTCAACCATTCCAATATAAATCGACGTGTACCACCTATCAAAAATCGGCACGGACTTTCCAGACAAACTAATATTTTTATGAAACAAGACACCAAACTCCTATTTAATACCACCCTACTTTGTCAACAAAATAAATAGATATCTCAGCCTAGAAGATCCCCTAGCAGTAGAATTTAAATGCATCGTGTCTATGGACAGTTGTCTCATAGAAGCTAAGAGGAATGCAGAGCGAAGGAACTGCTAATCAGTCCACGGTCGCAGAGAAGTTAGTCGCCCGAGAGCAACTGTTAATCGCTTTACCGTTGAACAGAGCCCAGACCCCGACTGTTGCGAAACAATCCCAGCTCCAAAACGGGACGAAACGCGAAAGAACCCCGTCGCGTCGGGAGAGAAGAGGAGAGCCGACTATCCTCGTCAATTATGCCGCCTCTCGGTCACAAAAGGACTTTTCAGCGCGGTTTAATCGGCTGGACGTCCTCCGCGGCGGGAGAGACGAGTGCCGTCGACAGCCAGAAACGAGGTTCCACGGCGCAGTGCGCGAAGAAGCACCTCGAAATGAGATTTCTGGAGTAACGGCAACCCGCGAACCTTTCTTTCTCGTTTTTCTTCGTTAACGAAGGGGAGGCCGTGAGGTTACGACGAGTGGATCTTCAAAGATAGGGATCAGACGTGTCGCGAAACAACTGTGCGATCGTGCGTTCTTCTGTCTGGGGATAAATGTGCAAATTAAGTGGAAAGGAATTGCATTTATTTGGTAATTAAGTAGATCTTATTTAAAGGGGTATTATCATCTAGAAGTTTGTTTTTTCAGTAATTTTTAGGAATTAATTTTGCGAAAACTATCAAACTTACAGTACCAGTGTTTTTTATGCATAATAAAACACGTTTCAACTAACAACACAAATTTTTATGAAATACTTCATTGAAATCTATACAAGTCATGCGTTGTTATGCAGGTTGTGACGTGAGACGCTCGTTCAATCGGGCGCACAGACTGTGGCGGTTCTAGTCGTCTGAGACAGAAAAACAAATTTTTTTCTCAATCTATATGAATGTAGTTATCGTCTGAACTAGAATTAAGTAAGTACTAAATTTTTTATCGGAATCGCAGCTGTTTGAAAATTAAGGTTTAATTTTCCCGGAAAATTGTCCACTAAAACTATGAGAGCAGAGCTAAAATATTCAAGCTATCGGTATAATTCTAGTGCCCTCGAAATGTGTGTAAAACCAGAAGTCAGTCGGTTCGATAGTTTTTGAGAAAAACGTGCGCCCGACTTGAAAAATGTCGTTTCGAGAAAAACGCGTTTAAAGTTTGCTATACATTTAACACTAATACTGTTGAACTGCCTTTAAGCCTCTGTAACTATGAGAGCTCTACGAATTTCAAATTAATATTTTAGAGGCACTTTCTCAAAACCACAAATGATAAGAAAATGCACACAAAAAAATCGAATTTTTGAAGTTTCTAGACGATAATAGCCCCTTAATGGGGTGTAAAAGGGGTCCTTGTAAGGGGTGAGTCTATAGGTTTTAAAATGAGACGAACAGTGAAAAAACTGCGTCAGAGGAATCGTTTTAAAGTTATTAACCCTTTGCACTCGAGGCCTTTTTGTCTGGTATCTATCACCAACTCGAGATGTTTTCTAAGGCCCATCGCACACGGGCGCAACCGATCAGTTTCAAACCACTCTGAAACTAGTTGCATGCGACCGTGGATCTAGGTAAAACAAAGTTTGTGGAGTAGGTAAAACAAAGAGCGCAAACGATTTGTAACACTAATTTCAAATCAGTTGCACCGTGTGCGATCGGCCTTAGCATTCTATTGTCACGAATGCTAAGCTTGGATTGACTTCGAAAATGAGATCCCCAATTTGAGATTTGAAAATCAGGTCACCTTTAACTCAACGACAATCATTTTATTGACACTTCGAGTTCGAAAGAAATTAAACCTAAAGGAAACCTAGTGGTGACTGAGAGTCACCTCTCGAGTGCAAAGGGTTAACATATAGATTCGATGCCTCTGCCGACAGGCAACCCGCTCGACAAAGAGCGCGGGTTGTCACTCGGCAGGTGCCTCGAGAGTGGGCCACGTGAGTGTAACAAGCTATAACTTCATTATCAGTAGATTTAGAGAGAAACGTCAAAAGGAAAAGATAATAAGTGTACTGCACTAGTAGGACCATGCTTTTTTAATAAATGCAACAGTGCACATGCATTTCTATTAAAAAAAAAATATCGATAAGTATCGATTACACATTTTCTTTCACGTAGGTTGATTCCTTTCGTCACTCTGTGTAAAAAAGTATTAGGGTAAAGTGGTAAAAAAATGATTCGTTTACGAGATATTCGAAACAATTGTCTGTAATGAAACGAGGCTTCTGCCGACTGGCAACTCAGTAATGACGGTGGTACCAACCCACATGTCTCACCCACAATTTAACTAAAAACGAACACGTCACAGTGTAAATGTTCAGACATAGAAATTAAGTTCCACTTCGAACTTTATTCGAGTTTTTTCTCCCCAGAGTATTTTCAGTAGCACTCAGGTGGCGTTTTAAAATTATTTGAACAGTATTTTCCGTGCACCTGCTCTCACAAGATACAAACACGATAGATTATATTTCCTGGGGTTGGAAAGGAGGCTATTCAGCGGATTACTCGCTTCATAATCAAGCAGTTCGTAAACCGATTTCGTAATGGTCGTTTAACGTCGCCATCGCGCGCTTAATAACGACAGAGACGCACCAGGGTTATTTGTCCTCGGGGTGGACGCAGAAAATATAGTAGCTCGTTTCAGGTTGGTGAAACAGTAATTTTGCTAATCTTTTAATCCTCCCGCTCGGTTTTGCAACGACGTAATCCTCGTTCGATGTCGTGCCCGCCGATCTCGTTATCCAGGAACTTTTTACTCGCTCTTTTACGACGCTGCAGCGTTTCCCAACTAGAGATTTTAAAGGTTTATACCGCGGCATTAAATATTTGGTATTGGCTGTTGCCATAGATTATGATTCGATCCGAGGTGAATCTCTGAAATCTCTGGCTTCGGGTCGCTTCGAGCGAAATACAACACCGGGAGGATTCAAGCGGTAGTAAAATGGAGAATTTCCAAGCCAGACGATATGCAAAACAGAGAATTTGCAAGACAATGGCACTGCTGGTTGCGGAGTAGCCAGATCTGAGAAGAGTCGCGGTCTCCTGACATGATCCTCGTCCTCGTTATGCTCTTCGTCTATCAAGATCTAATAGGATTCGTGGACTGCTGCGGGCGCAGTGATCTTCGAGACGAGACTGTGCCAACGTCGGGATGTAACGTTTATTACATTTAATACCAACATCTTGAGAAATTTGGCATCAGAGAGGACGGACAGTAGAACAGTGCGTAGCCTAGCCGACTACCACGCTGAGAGCAGCCTGGGTTCGAATTCTGGGCGTCTGTCCCGGTTTTTCATGGTTGCGTTAGGGCTGGCTAACAAAAATATGAAGTATGGAAAAAGCCTAGGGCGAAAAAATAAGGAATAAGATAAGTGCAATAGCAAATAAGGGGAGCGAATAGCCCAGTAGCTCCCCAGCTAAGTACTATAAACTTATTGGAAATATAGGCGGTGGAATAAATGAGCTAGACTTTTATTTAAGTTGACTTTAAAAACTTTATTAGAAACACACGGAAGGGCACGTCTGTTCTGTACGAAAGAAACAGCTCGAATGAAAGCGAGGTCAGTAACGAAGAATTTCGTCACGTAACCATTGACCCTATCGGTTCCATACTTCGTCTAAACAAGTCAAGATGGGAACAGAGGTGAGTAATATTTTTAGAGAAAATATTTTAAATACTATTTTAAATAATAGATTCTTCAGAATTCAAATAAAATAGTATTTCAAATGGGATATAAAATTTCAGCAAATAAAATATTTTATTTTGATAATGTAAAACGTAAAATAAAGTAATTTATTTTGGTAATCTATAGTTAAAGCATGAAAATAAATATTTTATTTTAATAATCTAACACATAAAATAAACTATGTTTCATTTTAATAACATAAAGCATAAAATTGAATACTTTCCATAGCTCTTAACCTGAAAATAAACTGTGTATATGATACACAGGTGGAGAAACTATTTCTTGCGATTGAAGAATATCCCTTTCCATCCCTCGTTTTATAAAAATTCTTAATTCTTAATAGAAGTATTCATTAAAGAACTACATTGAATATATGTTTATAATCCAGCGAAAAAGTACTTCCTTCGTTTTAGATTACCAAAATAAGTATAATTTACACTATAACTTAGTAAAATAAAAATATTTTATTTGCTGATAATAAATTAAATAAATAAAATATTCCCAGCTATGGCACAAATATTTTCAGTGTTCTTCAAATAAAATATTACCTACTTGAAATATTATCTTAAACATTCTTTATAACAAATAAAATATTTTATTTTAAAAAATACTTGGCTGTTGCATGTAAACCTTATCTTTTATGTAACCCCACAAGTAAAAATCCAAAGGTGTTAAATCTGGCGATCTTGGTGGGAAAGGTATCGGACTTCTTCTACCTATTCACCGTCTATGTCGACATCAGCCAACAACAGCCGAAAATATGAAGGCTCGAATAATAAATACTTGCAGACAAATTGTTAGCGAAACTTTAGAACAAGTTGGCCTGTCATTTAGGGATAGAATCAGGTGCTGCATAAATGTTCAAGGTCGTATTTTTTAATTTAGAAGATAAGAAACATTTTCTGGATGTGCAGTGAAAAAGAAAACTTTAAGCCATGGAAATGACCTTGAATGATATTTCAAGGTCAACATAATGTACATCAATGGATTCGTCTTGAGGTAAACTATGTGTCTAGCGTGAAAAAAAACTAAGTTTCCATTTAAAAAAACAAAGGTCACCTTCAAATCTCGGAGGCACCTCGTCCAAGAAAAAAACAGTGTACAGCATTGAATGTCACCCTTCAGATAAAGCATGTTTCGTTTAAACATTTTTTTCGAATGATGAATATTTTGCGAGATAATCCTTCATCGAACATCCTCGATGGCCGTGAAGCCTAAGGGACACCTTTCTTCCACGATGAAAAAGGAAGCCCCGAGGAGCGCGTCACAGGCTAATGAGTGAAACGGATGGAGTGCATTAAGAAGGCCTTCCCAGTCACTTTGGCGATCGCCACGAAAATTAGACTGCGCCGCTGCGAAAACCCCAGGCTCGTAACGATTCTCATTAACGAAATTACTCGACGGCGCGCTAGTTCGTGCCACCTGACGGCAATGGCGGCGACGCGCGGCGCGTACCCTCGTTCGAGCTCCAATCTTTCCCTGTGCCCTTTCCACCGAACCACGGCTTCTCTGACGGCCGCCGTGCTTTCCCTTTGAGGTTTCTGCTGCCTAGCCGCATCCAGCTACGTACCCACTTTACTTGCCACTCAACGCGTTAGAAGTACGGCGACAGAGAGCGAGAAAGGGTGGAAAAGAGGCGGAGGGAGAGGGGATAGAGGTTGGAAAGTGGAAGTCGGGTGGATAGTGTGAAACAGGGAGCAAAAGGTAAAGAGACCGGGAAGCGAAGGGGTAAAGTGGACGTCGGAGATGATATAGAGGTAGCCGAAGAAAGTTATGGGAGCCACGAGGGCCAGAGGGGGAACGGGAGGTTATTAACTGTAGACTCTTTCGAGACTTTACCAATGAATTTCGAATCCCGATCGACGAAGCAATTTCGATTCGTTGGGTCTGAAAAGGATTTTAATGACCTTTGGGGCCCGTCTTTGTTCCAATGTGCTGGAACAAAGGTTAGGTATTGCCAGAATTCCTGTTACAAGCAGATACACGGTCTGTCTAAAAAGAAACCGAACTTTTGCTATAAACAGAAAAAAGTACACGTAAAGTTTTTACACACACGTTTATTCACTCAAAATAATCTCCGTCTGAGTCAATACAGCGTGTAGACCGCGTAATTAACATTTCGAAAGACCTTTGCAGCTCCTGTTTTGGTACCCGTTTAGTACGGCGCACAGTGCGGAATAAGTGGACAAAATTCAATATTAGTATATATCACAATGTGAGGCAGATTTCTATCGTAGAAAATGTGTGTCAGCGTGGAAATTGTTATAAATAATCAGGTATCAATCATTTGTATCCATAATACAATCTTTATCTTTAAACAAACATACAGACAAAACAGCAAAAAGTATTCTGAGTTCTCAACATATTTGGAAACATTATTTGTTATATTTTAAGAAACTTATAAGTTTTCTTGCAAATACTTGCAACGTTCGGTTTTACATAATTTTTAATAAGGGACCATACTGTTGGTGTAGGGTCGCAATTGGAAGTTAAAAATTCTGATTTAATTGATTTATGGATTTCTATAAAAATTATTTCTCAAATCCTTAGTCAAAACGAAGCATATTTTGTTAAATAACATATAGGAGCAACTTCTATTATTTATGAGAAAAAAATTCCTAAAGAATTCGAAATATGGACTACTAAAGCGACAATTTTACAATATTACATCATTTTCCTGTATGATAATCATAAACTCATACATACCGTTGGATTCAGAATAAAAAAACGCTTTTACTGATCCAGAAATAAATCAAAATTTTCAAAAATTTCGAGAGGAGGGGGGGGGGTAATTTAAAAAAAAATTTGTTCTTTTTTAGATTTGTTGGTATTAGTTTATAGGCCTCTAAAAACAGTGTAATGTTTGCTTGAACATTTTTTTGTAATCTCTAATCGTTTCCGAGCAAAAGTAAAAGGGGCGGCTCGGATAAAAGGGTTAATTTCTCCCTCAAAACGCAAAATTCGCACGTACTGAGGATGGTGTAATTCATAAGAAGGTCCCACAAACAAGTATACAAAGTTTCATCAAAATCGGGGTTTGTTAATTTTTTGTTAAATTTGTTAATTTTGTTGTGATTTTATTAATGTTTATGGTTAATTTTAATTTTTTTTGTGAATAAATAGCAATATATTTATATTAGTAAAGAAATTTTAATTATTTGTCCACAATTTTGCTATTTGTCCGCACTGTGCGGCGGTTACAGCGGCCTGAATCTCCGAAATGTTGCTATAATGTGTCCCTTTCATTTGGAATTGGCATTGTTACCTTCGATCATCCACCCTACTCGCCTGAACTGTCTCCCTGCGATTATTTTCTTTTCCCAAAATTGAAAACTCCAATGAAAGGGACACATTATAGTAATATTTCGGAGATTCAGGCCGCTGTAACCGCCGTACTAAACGGGCTACCAAAACAGGAGCTGCAAAGGTCCTTCGAAATGTTATTTACGCGGTCTACACGCTATATTGACGCAGAGGGAGATTATTTTGAGCGAATAAACGTGTGTGTAAAAACTTTACTTGTACTTTTTTCTTTTTATAGCAAAAGTTCGGTTTCTTTTTAGGCAGACCGTGTATGTGCTTCAGAAGACTCATCTGTTGGAAGCTTTCTGGAAGATACTGGACATAGATTGTGGGGGTGTCAAGACTTTTCAGCGAGAAACTAGAAATATTAATTGTCAAGATAAAAGAATATATGTGGATAGGACTCGTGAATTTATTGGAGTTAGAAAAATAAACACTACGAAAAGTATTGGGTTATGTATTGGTTATGAATTCCTGTTACAAGCAGATATGTGCTTCAGAAGACTCATCTGTTGGAAGCTTTCTGGAAAATACTGGACATAGATTGTAGGGGTGTCAAGACTTTTCAGCGAGAAACTGGAAATATTAATTGTGAAGATGAAAGAATACACAGGGTGTCCCAAAAATGTTGTAACACCTTGAAAGGGGTGGTTCGGGAGGTGATTTGAAACAACTTTTTCCCTTTCGCTACAAACAACATTTTCGCTAAGGAAAAAGTTGTTTCAAATCACCTGCCGAACCACCCTTTTGAGAGTTGATAGAAAAGTTCTCTTGTTAGCTTCATCACTTAAATAGGCATACAAAGCTTACCACCTTTGACAACAAAAATATTTCGTTCTACGTGTTACATTTCAATGTGCGAACCACGATCAACATACTCGATGATTCGTCATATAATTCACATTTTTCGAGATCTTTCTTAATATACGTTTGAAAATATTTCTTCTATCTCTTATAGTTTTCAAAACAGCGTTAGGAAGTTACATTACCTTTTATATGTCAGTATAACAGCTAGACATATTAATTGTGAAGATGAAAGAATATATGTGGATAGGACTCGTGAATTGAATGAAGTTAGAAAACTAAATACTTCGAAAAGTGTTGGGTTATGTAGTCTTTAATAGTTTCTAAACGAAATTTTAATCTCAGTGTTAAATTATAATGCTGGTAATCAAAGCTTAAGAGGACCCAACACTTCAGGGGTTGTAGCATGCGAAGATGCAGCTATAGTACCAGCTTAGCGACCCCAAGGAACCGTAGCTAGAGAGGGCTACAATAACGTCGTGTTATGATAACGCGAACTAAGGCTTGGCTTATGACTGTGGAAGCCCGAAATTAAGTTGTGTAAAACAAAATAATGGAAAGGACTGTAACGTATGGATTAATGTTATAGTCCATAAAACGACTTCTCACTTGAATAAAAAGGATAAAGCTTGAGAGAAGCCTTTGAACTCAGCAGCGAGGAATCTTCACCATCTAGCGACTCAATCAGCGACATACGACAGATTCCCAGTATTCTTTCTCAAAGCCGCACAGGGCCGCCACGTACGGTTGTGCAGCTGTCACAATAATTTGTGTACTTCTTATGCATTACAACTAAGGTGTAATGAATCATTCAATCACCGAGAGCTCAAACTGCTCGGGAGAGGTAAGAACCGAACCGGGGGTGAGCTAGTTTGTCCGGCTGCCAAAAGATTGTCTGGTAAATCGTTAATGCTTGAAAATAGTATGTAATATCGACAGTCTCGATTGTCGGTATTTTGGAAGTTATAATAGAGTTATCTGAAATTGTAAGAAATCTTTGAATTTACTGCCATGCAGTTGTGAACTTAATTCATTTAACTTTGCCTGTTTCGGTAGCTTTCGGAGAAAGGCATTTTTCCAAATTAAAAATTATTAAGAACGTTATACAATGAGTCAAGAACGGTTAACTGATTTTTCAATTATATCTATTGGGAATGACATTGTAGATACTATATATTAATTACTAATATTAAAGATTTAATTGAAAATTTCGTGGCAGCCAAAGCTCGGAGGGTTAATATTCGTAGGAATCTAATGACTTTAAAACGTATTACAGTTTGACAACGAATTATTTATTGTCTGACTTTTACAACTGTCTCGACCGAACTGAACTCCGAATTATTATAAATAACAAATCACACCGCGTTCCCACGCAACCATTGCATACACGGATACACTCATACACTTACCCTCATATTATATGTAACACTCCTACATATATAAATAATTATATAATGTATAATATACATTTGTTGTAAGTTACCAATCATGTATCGTGGAAAAAGGCGCTAAATTTTTCTTGCCACACAGGCGCCTCTTACCCACGGTGGCGGCCCTGAAGCCTTAGGTCTATGAACATCAAGGATCCCCTGAAAAATTCCTAGCTCCTAATTCAAGATTTTCCCGCGAATTAGGGGCATTAGTCGCGATCTAGCGTCGGTAGACGAGCGTACCTGCGAATTAAAAGGGCGACGAAGGCTCCAAGCGCAGTAGTCGCGTCGCCAAGTGCTTCCTTCCCCTTTCACACGGTGCTTTTTGCTGGGCGTCGTCGACGTCGGCGACGATTCGTTACACAGGCCGCTCGTACCTGTCCTCCCCCGTCGTTAAAAGGAATTTTAATCACATTCTTCGCGGCTGAAGTGACGATAAGAACGGTGTTCAGGGCGCGGGACTCGTCCGTGAGGTTACGCGTCGAGGGTAGCGCGACCACAATTGGCGGGGGCTGGGGATGAGAAAAGCCGCCGCCATTGTTACCGAACTGACGCCACTACCTGCGGACCTCTGCTCCCTTTTTTTTTTTCTTTTTTTTATTTCCGTTTCTCTTATCGTCGTGGAGACTGATTGAGCCATCCAGTGGTTTCGAGGACGTTTCCATCTTGATTTGACTTCGAATCGATGTTGGTGAGTGATCTTAGGTTCTCGATTTTTTTGTTTATATACAGGGTGTTGAAAAAGACAGTCAATATTCATATGGTATATAGGACACACTGTACCGAGTAAAAATGCTTTAGTAAACATAGGTCGAAAAGTCAATCGTTTCTGAGATATACGATGTCAAAAATGTTTAGTGTAGGAAATATCCGGGTACTAATTTTTAAACTCCTTTACAACTTTGTTACTTTTCTTTATTTTGCACTTCTCTCTCTCTCTCTCTCTCTCTCTCTCTCTCTCTCTCTCTCTCTCT
>NC_071978.1:13628396-13712951 GCF_026283585.1 Hylaeus volcanicus | reverse complement strand
CTCTCTCTCTCTCTCTCTCTCTCTCTCTCTCTCTCTCTCTCTCTCTCGCACTCTGTCTCCATCCTTGTCAATCATACACTCGTTTACAAACATTCGATCTATCACGCGTCCCGATTCGCGCTCTTCAAACATACTCCCATACACACCTGATTACGCGCACCATCTTCGCGACTGGCGCGTAATTCGATCTCACATTGGTAAGCTACTATTTTTAAATTCTCTACGTGTGCTTTGCATATTGATAATTGATAATTGTGATTGATAATTGTGATGGTCGAATTTGGTACACCACGGGACTATGAAATACAATCACTCCCTCTGTGTCTATTGAGGTCTGAATCAAATGATAGGCTTGATGTTTCCACACAAATTTTTCATTTTAATTATATACACGAATAACCTTTACACATGTATATACTTAACATCAAACGTATCATTTGACTTGTGGCGACGATCAGCTGGCGCCACATCGTCTTCTTTGTGTTTAGATTTTGTAAGTGGTATGTCTGCACGGATGAACCGAGATGCGTGCTGCGTGACTGCGATGAGTGACTATTTAGGTTATAGGTTCGAATGTCGTGTGAACGTTTCTTCGGTTGGTTCGAATGTTACTAAGGGTGAATGCATTTGTTTAAACAGAGTGAAAGAGATGCGTGAATTGAAGTGAGAAAGGTTTTCGTGGCTATGCTTGGGAGAACGAATGCCTAGTTCGTAAGTTAGTTCTGTAGAGGATTTCGGCAAGGGCAGACCGCGGGATACGCGCCTGCCGAAATAAAGTTCCCATCTTGTGTTATTACTGAGTCGCAATTAATCCGCCACCTTACCCCACAGACTTATACCTCCAATAGTCATAGGGGGTACGAATACTTATGGGACTGGCTATATATGTAGGATTTAGGATGATCGAGGGTGGCGAATAAATTAGACACGTGAGAAACTTGTAAATATAATATAATTAATAATATAAAATTGAAAAGGTATAAAAGAAAGCTGACGAAACACGCCCATACGTATGCACACGTACGACAGTTCTGACTGATTCTGACCAGTTCTGACTACTTACTAAAAGTCAGTAAACTCAGTTATTTATTAAAATGATCAGTTTATACAGAAACAAAACTATTTCACTAATACTTTCTCTATACTAAAAGTCCCAAGCTCTCGCACGCCACTTGCCTCGAATAAACGAAAAACGCGTCACGATACCTTCCGAAGGCGCCTGAAAAACATCGAACACATCGGCCACTCAACCGATGCGTTCGCCGATCGAAACATAACCTTCCTTCATATATTTACATTTAAGAAACAATTTATTAACGATTCCTTAAAGAATTTTCCCACAATTTTCTTTCCCACATAGTATTTGAAAATCAGAATTGACGATTACCAACATGCGAAGTATGTGTAGAGAATTTTAAAATAGTAATTTACTAGACATTTTTGACATTAGGTACCTCAGTGGTGTCCCACATAGTTTAAATATATGGTCAGTCCCATAAGTATAATATTTGTTGGAAACTCAGGACCGACGATTATCGATATACGAAGCACGAGTAGAGAATTTTAAAATAGTAGCTTGCTAGACATTTTTGACATTAGGTACCTCAGTGATGTCCCGCATAGTGTTTAAAAATCAGAATCATCAATGATCAATACGGGAAGCACGCGTAACGAACTTTCTTTGAAAAATTACTGGTCAGCTAAGCCATACCTGAACTATTTCTGATACAATATACTAGTAATAAAATTCAACCTTATCAGTATGTTGTAGATTTTATGCATTTACAATACAAATATATCCATTTATAATATAATATAATATAATATAATATAATATAATAAACACATGCTATACACAACCAAAAGGTATGTGCACATATGCAAAACGAAATGACAATATTATATTAATCGTAGAATATATTCAACATACGCTATGTACACATATTTCTTATATGTTTTACATGTAATTGTAAGTCATAAATACATAAAATCTGCAATTTACTTATCAGAGTTGATAAATGAAGGTTCTCCAATCCGCAATATTTTCTGGGTACTGGATGCCGTTTGAACCGATGCTTTGACCATGTTCCCGATGTATACTCGAGCCCAGAAAGTTTCCTACGATTTTTGTGAACAGACCAGAGGACGAATGGCGAAAGTTTGCACGTTGGAGCTGAGTCGTGACGTTATTACGCAAACTTCGGTAACATGTTGGTACCGTTAGGGAGGGAAAGTGGTTAATTAACGCTCGCAAATTGGATGGGAGGATCCGCGGGAAGCGTCTTACGCGAAACACTGTTAACGCGTTATCAGTCGTCCGAAGGGGATCGAGATTGTAATTGATTTGCAAATCTCAAGTAATAGGGGTGTCTGCCCTCGAAGCGAATCGATGCGAATCGTATCTTCGCAGTTATCGCGCCGCGGTATGTTCTTTTAACAATAGGGCCCAGACGGAGTCTTGCAATTAAGGGAATTACGTCTCGTCGATCTCCTCTGATGGTAAATTAATTAATGGTAAATGAAACGGGGATTTTACGGCGCGAATTCATTTTTAGAATAATTAAAGTTTTGTTTGCGGAAATTTTAAATATACAATTGTTTTCTTTTCTTTTTTTCGCAGGTTTCTTCAAGGAGCTCCTGGCAGCCAGCAAGAGGGGCTTTCACGAAATGTTTAAGAAAACCTATGGGCTTCTATATGAACAGAACGCATACGTGTTCACGGATCTGTTTAAGGAACTAGAGAATTACTATGGCAAGGGGACGGTGAGTTATCTTCGATTTATTTCTTCCATTGATGCCGAGGGAAGATAAGAATAATTCACTTCTCTTGTTCAATAACTGTCGCGGGACTCTGACTTTGCGACACTTACACTAGTATACAAAATAAAAAAATAAAAATGTACATTCAATGCCACAATTTTGTTCTCATGTATTTGGGCCTACTAAACTCGAAAATTGCAAGAAAAATTTTTTCTATGGATAGGTGTTTTTTATATGAATTTTGGAATATTTTTTCGATTTTTTTCTGACATACCTTCACATTTTAGGTTATATATCGAGTTGAAAACGTCCGATTGAGTCGCGTAAGACGCCAGTTTAAAGGTAATCGAATTTGCAACAATTGCTTTTCACATTATTTTCCAATCGGTTCAATAGTTTAAGTATTACGAGCCAATATATATGAGAAACTTTGATTTTTTCGGCTAAAATAGAACACGAATATTTCTTCCATTGCCACGGAAGAATAGAAACTGTAAAATTATGTCCAATTTCTTATTGTTTACGTGTAGATCGCACTTTTATGAAAAAAACAAGCATTTATTAAAGAAAATCTATGGATAAATACCGGAGTTAGGAACAATTGAGTAAAGGTACAAAAATTCCATGTTTACTCTGTTTTTGTATTTTTTTCCTATCTATATGTAGGAAACATTTATTTAATTAATTTCGATTAGAAATAATTTCGCCCTTTGCTTTGTCTTTTGTTATTCATTGGGTTCGTTTCTCTGATAAGGAACGAAATGTAGTCTCCCAACATTCTTTCATCCCAATATCCTTGATTGCGCTGCTCAATAGTTCAGGGCTTTTGGCTCGGCAGAGTATGAATTATAAGGAAGTTGTTGAAGATTTGCTAATAAATTATGCAAAAATGGGTATGGAATATATATTGCTATTCTATTTTGGGATGAAAGAATGTTGGGAGATTACATTTGGTTCCTCATCAAAAAAACGAACCCAACGAATAACAGAAGACAAAGTAAAGGCCGAAATTACTTCTAACCGAAATTAATTAAATAAATATTTCCTATATAAATACGGAAAAAATAAAAAAACAGAGTAAAATTGGGAATTTTGTACCTTTACTCAATTGTTCCTAACTCCGGTATCTATTCATAGATTTTCTTCAACAAAAGCTTGTTTTCTTCGTAAAAGTGCGATCTACACGTAAACAATAAGAAATTGGACATAATTTTACAGTTTCTATTCTTCCATGGCGATGGAAGAAATATTCGTGTTCTATTTTAGCCGAAAAAATCAAAGTTTCTCATATATATTGGCTCGTATCACTTAAACTATTGAACCGATTGGAAAATAATGCGAAAAGCAATTGTTGCAAATTCGATTACCTTTAAACTGGCGTCTTACGCGACTCAATCGGACGTTTTCAACTCGATATATGGCCTAAAATGTGAAGGTATGTCAGAAAAAAATCGAAAAAATATTCCAAAATTCATATAAAAAACACCTATCCATAGAAAAATTTTTTCTTGCAATTTTCGAGTTTAGTAGGCCCAAATACATGAGAACAAAATTGTGGCATGGAATGTACATTTTGGCTGTAAACTAGTGTTATCAAAGATTCACGATATCTTGAAGAATATTCATTTTGGGGTAGGTGTTCATTTAGGTTTGCCTTTAGTACTTTTATACTCAGAATTCCTCCCTCTATCGACCCATGCCAAACGAAACTAACAATCCAATATAAAATAAAGAGTATACCCTTCTTAACTTCCTTCTATTGCCACCTAAGAAACCGTCCAATTTAATTTACTTTTAAATCTATTCAATATTTTGATGTCACGTTCACCTATCAATTGCTAAGTACTTTTATACGCAGAAGTACAGAGATTGACCTTCGTAGGCAGGAAGAAGCGAGCCTAGGATATTTTGTGGCCCTTTATCAGAAAACCCCGCGATCGTTGGTTGTCAAAAGCATTGATTAAACTCGCGTTCGCGCGTGACCTCCCCCTCTCGTCCCCGTCCCTATCACGAAGTCTCGTTGCTTGCGGTTAAACTCGGCTGGACGAGGGTCTGTCGTTCCGAAAGTTCGGCCTGGACAGGATAAAAGGGAAAGCCTGGGGACATGGCACGTAGGATAAATTCTCCAGCCTTTGAAAATCAAATCCCCGGTGCCCCTATCGATTTTATCACGCAATTTGATTCGCCGCGACTCTCTGACGATGCTCGATCGTCTTGCGGTAGGCTCCGGGTACAATCAAAGCCATTACAATATCAAGGGCTGATCTATCTAGAGACTAGAAAAAGGACACAGGAGGTTCAGTGCACTGTAAAACGTTTTTCCACCGAAGGATAGGTAAACTGGATATCAAAATGTTGGATAGATTCTTAAAGTAAATTAAATTTCGAAGGCAATTATGTTAGGTTGATATTCTCGAGTGTCTCTTCCAACAAAGGAGAATGGAGAATGGATGACCATTTTATACGAATTAGTGTTTAATACAATTAACACTTTCGCTGCGGACGAAAATAAGTAGCCGTTCGCTGAGAGCTGCAATTATGATATTTTTTTTAATTAAACATTTCTTACAAATGTTCTAATATGATTATTTTGAGAAACATATATTTATGGTAATTTATTTTATATACATACCGGAAAGTTCTATCCGTTTTTAGGATAACACAAAATAATAAATTTCTCATACCTTGAATAAATTTTATTGAATAATATAATTTTTATCATTATTTATGAATCTTGCCAGGACGATTGCAACTTGTATATCGTTTTTAATGAATATGCGCGTACTTGTTAAAAACTTGTAACCGGAATGGACAGAACTTTCCGGTAGACCTAATATTGTAATATGATTGCCGAACAAAAAAAATGAAAACTGAAAAATAATACAAAAAGTGTTAATCATGCTTGTATTTGTAGCCTGCGTGTTACAAATATCATCTCAGTCCACACACAAAAATCTGTTACTCGTACATTGTACATGTACTATGTACATTGAAATATTGGAGAAGAATTTGTTGCCGTTTATTCATTCGAAGAACCACGTTACTTGGACGTATCAATAAGATAATGCCCCAATACACAAAAGTCGAGCAACACTAAGATGGTTTCAAACACTTAATAGAAATTTATTAAAGTGGCCAGCATGCTTCCCGGATCAAAATCCGATGGAAAATGTATGGGGTATGATGGTACGGCGTATTTATGCACACAACGAACAATTTTCGAGCATTTCGCAGTTAAAAGAAGGTGTACTAAAATCCTGGAATGAAATTAACGATGAAATTTGGAAAAACTAGTTGGGAGTATGCCAAGTCGCATTTTTGAGTTAATCGAGAAGAAAGGAGGTCCTACTTATTATTAAATCATTCCTTTTTATTCATTGAAATTATAATTTAATCGTTACATTATAATTTAATATTGTTATTATTAGACTGCGGATCTTTATGCATTTATAGAAAATTTGAATGTGCAACAAACTACAAAATGGAAAAAATATGCAAGAATATAAACAAGATTGAAAATAAAGTTCATATTATAATATTATAATATTTTCAGAATAAAATAAATTCCTATTTAGGTTCAATTTTTGTAGACACTTTCGTGAAGATTTTATTTTACATAAAGATCCGCAGTCTAGTTATTAGGTTATAATTCCATTGGTGCTATAGTTGTGCACCCATGAAATATCTACAGTATTATTGTTAGTTGTCTTAAATAAATGTTATGTTCGCCGTTTTATCATTGCTATAATATATTTTTAGTCTCTATCACATGATACTATTAAAAATTAGAAATTATTAATTAAATCTACAAAACGCACGAAAATTGTAGCGGTGCTATAGTTATGCACCGTAGTGTATGTAAACTGATTTCGAGTATGAGATATTTCCGAAAATGTCGGTTTTCAGACATCAATTTCATGGACGAAAGTGGTTTGAAGGAAGCAGAGCTTTTAAGGTTTCGACTGTGATAACATTGGATGCGTTCTTGAGCAAGTGGAACTTGGAAGACTTCATTTTGATTAACTTCAAAGGTGATCTTAGGGAAGTGGTGCTTTTAGAAGACTTCCTTGGCATTAACTTTGCCGGTGTTTTACGAGAAAAAAAGGCTTCGTTTTTGTTCAGAGTTGTACTCTTGCGGAGATTCTCAGAGTCTGCGTTTCCTCTTCCTCCTCTTCGCGATTCCTCCTTTGTTAAGGAAAGTTCCACGCTACGTTTTCGGATACTTGACAAGTTTCGCATTTAGGATATTGAGGGGAAATCTCATTCGTTTCTTTGATAGATTTAGTTGAACTTCTGCGTCGACTATTTAACGTCTTCATTGTCTACTTTAATAAACTACTCGCCAAACAAAAGACAGGAATTGTACAGGTTTTAGGAAAATCAGAAACACATACATGGATTAGTTTAGTTAGTTTATTACAAAACTTCTGCGTCGATTATTTAACGTCTTCATTGTCTACTTTAATAAACTACTCGCCAAACAAAAGACAGGAATAGTACAGGATTTAGGAAAATCAGAAACACATACATGGGTTAGTTTAGTTAATTTATTACAAAAATAAGAGTGTTTAAATCCTGTGGACTTTTTGTCACTAAACAGAGACATACAAACACACAGGTCAATTCAATGTATTGCCATCAATTTGCAAACCTCCCTCAGGGTGTTTCGTGGGTGTAAAATAGATAGATTTTGAATGAGGTGACACTATCTAGTACTTTTAATGGGAACTGTATTATTTTCTAAAGCCTTTCGTCCTCGAGAGCGCTGACCATAGGTTCAACATTACTTTTAAATTGTTGTTTAAAGTTGTAGAAAAATTACAAATACACAAAATTAATATAATTAATTTTCCAAAAAGGTATTAAGATAAAACTTTGAAATGCAAAGAATTTTTCTTTGGATCGATTCTGAAACACCTTGCATGTATTAAATTTCTATTATTATCGCGATTAAAATGAAATTTGAATTCGAGACTCCCGTGGCAACCTGTAGCAGGATCCTGGAACAGAGACACAGGATCCAATGGGCCATTATTGTTCGCCATACGTGCTACGCCTGCCGAAACAAGAATAGCTCAATCGCTGCGTGACGACCGTGAAAACAAAAACGGGAAAAGAAGCGAAAAAAGAGCGACGGAAAGGCGGTGGGGGCACCGAGACGAGACATTTCGAGGGTCGATTGTCATTCAAATCGCCTCGAATTATTCACCGGCGCCACTTCGACCTGTTCAGGTTGGTCACCGTGCAACCAGTGGTGCACATCCGTTTTCGTCAAACCAAGTAAAATATCGTGGGCCTTAGGAACACACTTACTTCAAACATTAGACAATTAAGATTCATTTTTGATCGACAATTCATTTTTGATCAAAGTAAGAGGTTATCAAATTTATTTTCACAGTTATAAGTACTCCAAAGTGCGCCAAACTTATTTAAAAAAATATACATAATCAAAGGGATGACAAATTTATTTTAACAAATGTAGATTTGTACATATTAGGATTTGTCTTTTACAAGTTTTTTAAGCAAAATATTTACTTTATTTAAGACTCATGTTCCTAAATTAACGAGTAATTATTTTAACAAATGTAGGTATGTACTTATTAAGATTTGATTTCTACAAGTTTTTTAATCAAAATTATTTTCACAGTTATAAGTACTCCTAGATGCACCAAACTTTTAAAAAAAATATACGCATTGAAAGGGATGACAAACTTATTTTAACAAATGTAGGTATGTACATATTAGGATTTGTCTTCTACAAGTTTTTTAATCAAATTTATTTTCACAGTTATAAGTACTCCAAGGTGCACTAAACTTATTTTAAAAAATATACATATTCAAAGGGATGACAAACTTATTTTACCAAATGTAGATTTGTATATATTAGGATTTGTCTTCTACAAATTTTTTAAGCAAAATATGTACTTTATTTAAGACTCATGTTCCTAAATTAACGAGTAATCACACCTAACGCATATCATGAAGAAATTCTATAAATGAAGACTTAATGATGAAACTATTAAAGACTACATAACCCAACACTTTTCGAAGTATTTAGTTTTCTAACTTCATTCAATTCACGAGTCCTATCCACATATATTCTTTCATCTTCACAATTAATATGTCTAGCTGTTATACTGACATATAAAAGGTAATGTAACTTCCTAACGCTGTTTTGAAAACTATAAGAGATAGAAGAAATATTTTCAAACGTATATTAAGAAAGATCTCGAAAAATGTGAATTATATGACGAATCATCGAGTATGTTGATCGCGGTTCGCACATTGAAATGTAACACGTAGAACGAAATATTTTTGTTGTCAAAGGTGGTAAGCTTTGTATGCCTATTTAAGTGATGAAGCTAACAAGAGAACTTTTCTATCAACTCTCAAAAGGGTGGTTCGGCAGGTGATTTGAAACAACTTTTTCCTTAGCGAAAATGTTGTTTGTAGCGAAAGGGAAAAAGTTGTTTCAAATCACCTCCCGAACCACCCCTTTCAAGGTGTTACAACATTTTTGGGACACCCTGTATATTCTTTCATCTTCACAATTAATATTTCCAGTTTCTCGCTGAAAAGTCTTGACACCCCCACAATCTATGTCCAGTATCTTCCAGAAAGCTTCCAACAGATGAGTCTTCTGAAGCACATACACGGTCTGCCTAAAAAGAAACCGAACTTTTGCTATAAAAAGAAAAAAGTACAAGTAAAGTTTTTACACACACGTTTATTCGCTCAAAATAATCTCCCTCTGCGTCAATATAGCGTGTAGACCGCGTAAATAACATTTCGAAGGACCTTTGCAGCTCCTGTTTTGGTAGCCCGTTTAGTACGGCGGTTACAGCGGCCTGAATCTCCGAAATATTACTATAATGTGTCCCTTTCATTGTAATTTTCAATTTTGGGAAAAGAAAATAATCGCAGAGAGACAGATCGGGCGAGTAAGGTGGATGATCGAAGGTAACAATGCCTTTTTTAGCCAAAAATTGACGCTCAATTGCGGCTTTGTGTGCAGGTGCATTGTCGTGCAGCAACATCCAACTTTATCTTCAATGGACTCTCGATCGTTTTTAAATCGAGTCAACCACTCGTAAACTCGTGTACGGCTTAGGCATTCATCTCTATACACTTGTTTTAATAACGTAAGCGTTTCGGTAAAAGTCTTTTTCAATTTAACGCAGAACTTAATATTAGCGCTCCATTGCGGTATTCCAACAAGCATCACAAACTTCCGTTATATTTCAAGTCACACAACGGAATGTGGAGGATCGATTCAAATGATACTGTGCACGGTCAACAATTAACGTTCAACCTATCGTCTTTTATTATCTATAACTAGATGGTGCGATTATAAAAAATTTTAGAGCAAAAGTTCGGTTTCTTTTTAGACAGACCGTGTATTTCTGGAAAGTGAAAGTGTAACTCTGCCACAATCTATAAATTTCCCTTATTTAAAACTCGGTTCGTTCATTTTGCCAACTCGTATCGCATCGGAAGGAATAAAATTGGAGAAGATACACGTATGGGCGATATTGGCCTGCGGGCCATGGGGGCATGTGCATCACTGGCACGAAGGGTAGCGCAACGAAAATGGCACCGCATGAATATATTACCTGCGCGGCCTGTAACGAATTTATATCGACGATATATTGCGTCTACGCGTCATGCGATCGTAGGAGTCGAATTTATCGAGATGATTCGTTTCCTCTTCTCTATTTCTATCCCCGTTTCGTCCAGTTGCGTAATAACTCGTCAAATTGCGGGATTATTCCTTCGATCGGCTCGAATATTGGGCAGGAAAAGGTGAAGGGAAACCATGAATGGGAAATACGGATGATCGGGAGCTTCCAGGATCGCGTTCGGTCCTTCTTTGTTTACCCGTTTCGTTTGATTAGCCTCGAGACTCCGTCGAGACGGTTTCCATTCCTGTCTTGAAAGTTTGATCGGTTTGCTAAGGAGCTAAATTCTGAGGTCCTTTCGAGACCTTCGATGAACACTTGGATTTAATCGAACGTCTGGCAGAATATATAGGGAATTCTCTATCTTTACTTAAGGGGTTAGTCGGAGTCAGGAAGAGGAAAAACGACATTTCTTTGTGATTTTTTTTTTAATTATTAAATAATAATTTCCATAAGTAACAATTAAGTATATTATAAAGCATGTTTTAAAGAACTAAAAAACATTTTCTGTTTTAAGAAACGTTTAATTTATATCGTCATAACAGCCGATGACGTAGACGATGATTTAAAAACGTAGGTTTGCGGCGAGCAAGATTTCTCTACACTGATTTACCTGAAAACAAAAACAAAGGTAGATTTCGAAAATAGATTAGTCTAGCGGGTCCCTGAACCAAGGATTTTGGAAAAAATTAATTTAAAACAAGATGGCGTACATTTGAAGTTGATTTTCAATTTTTTCACTAAAATTAAGCGATTCAATACAGGATAAAAAAAAAGTATACAAGAAAATAAAAAATCCTTCGATCAGGGACCCGTTAGTTTAATATATTTTCTAAATCTACCTTTAGTTTTGTTTTCAGGTGCACCAGTTTGAGGAAATCTTGCTCACCACAAACCAAGTAGCCACCCACGCCATCGGCTGTTATGACGAAATGAATTAACCTTTTTTTTAAACAAAAATTCTTTTATAGTTCTTTAAGACATACTTTGTAATATATTTACATTTCATTCAGAAAAATTATTATTTAATAACTTAAAAAAAACACACAAGAAACACTGTCCGTTTCCATTTTCCTGACTGCGACTAACCCCTTAACCCTTTGCGCTCGAGTGGCGTCTCTAGGGCGACATATGTAATTTAAAAGTGACTTTTTCAACGTACAATTTTCATTTTACTTATATCAGAATACAGCTACTTATAAATTGTAATAATTATTCATTGAGTCACGAATATTCGTAGATGTTTCTTTTCTAAGTAGAGTTTTTTGGTTTTACAGAAATTTATTATAAAAATGGACTGGATTTAATTCTATAGAACAATGCCTCGAGCACAAAGGGTTAATTGTTATCCGATAATTTGTGAATTAGACATTAGAAATTCGAGCCTAGAAAGGGCCCTCTTCTTACATGCTGATCTTGCTAATAGAGGACTGAGTAGTAAAAATGTGACAGGTGTAGAAATTAATTATGTGCCTTTACATTTGATCACTTATGACTAGACTGCGGATTATGCAAAATAAAATCTTGGCAAACGTACCTACAAAAATTGATCCAAAATAGGAATTTATTTTACTCTGCAAATATTATAATATGAACTTTTCTCTCAATATTTTCTATATTCTTGCATACTGTGCGCATTTTGTAGTTTCTTGCACATTCAAATTTCCTATAAATGCATAAAAATCCGCAGTCTACTTATGACTCTAGCTTAAATAGAAATATTTATTCTCCATTTTGTTACGTGTGCTCTTTTAAAATGTCTGCCTGAGGAAAGATCAAACGTTGCACAGTTGTTCTTCACAAACAACTGGTCAGTTTAGAAAGACACAGAATTAATTTCTACACCTAATATATTATGAACAGATTATAATTTTTCCCAAATTTTTTCTTATTTCAGGTTGACCTCGACGACGTAATGGACAACTTTTTCAACATCCTCTACCAGAAGATGTTCACGGTGCTCAACAGCCAATACGACTTCAATGCAAAGTATTTGGAGTGCGTCGGGGACCATATGAAAGAGATGAGACCTTTTGGTGACGTTCCTCAGAAGCTGGGGGTGCAGATTAAGAGATCCTTCGTCGCAACCAGGGCCTTCAGCCAAGCCTTGACTGTCGCTGCGGACGTCCTGAAGAGTATGCAATCGGTGAGTCATTTACTCAACGAAATTAAAAAGAGCTTGTATTATACACAATACCTTTTAAAATTAAAACAACTACCATATCAAAGCGAGACAATATATTTGTACGTTAAATTGAAAGTAAAATCGACTTATACATCGACATATACATAAAGATTGCTTTGGTTTGTGTGCATTCGATTGGAGCAAAAAAGAAATTTATTTATAATTCTTCCCTCAAGAAGTTAACGAAATTAATTTGGTTACTACATCTTCTCCACTACTTCATTTACAGCGAAATTATTTAACGTGTATAATTTGTCCATTTGAATCAAATAATTTATTGTCAAAATAGTTTTTTGATAGATTCATCGTTTCATGATATATTTAATGTTTAATATATTTAATTATATGGTTCAATTGGCTGAGGAAACGAAAACGTTTCTTTAATCCAATATTTCTCAAAGATCGACAATCTTTCGACACCCTGAAACAATTTTTTTAATATACAGAGTGTTTCTTTTTCATTAAAATGGTTAAATATATCACGAAAGAATGAATCTATCAAAAAACTGTTTTTACAATAAATTATTTGATTAAAATGGACAAATTATACACATCAAATAATTTTCCCGTAAATGAAGTGGAGAAGTAGTGGAGAAGATGTAGTAAACAAATTAATTTTGTTAACTTCTTGAGGGACGAATTTTAAATAAATTACTTTTTTTGCTCCAAACGAATGCACACAAACCAAAGCAATCTTTATGTATATGTCGATGTATAAGTTGATTCTAACGTACAAATATACTGTCTCGCTTTGATATGGTAGTTGTTTTAATTTTATAAGGTATTCGGTATAATACAAGCTCTTTTATTGTATTAGGGAGACCAGAAAGTAACGTCGTTTCTTTTACATTAAATTCTAACAAATAAATTCATAACAAGTTTTTATTTTTAATCAATTATGTTCGCACTCTTTACTAACAACCTTTGGCTGTCTAGTGTGTAAATTTTCAAACTCAGATCGATAAAAATCAATTGGTACACAATGACCTGATAAATGATAAACAAGTATTGACATCTGCAGAAACGACATTACTTTCTGGCCCCCCTAATAATTTAAACGAAACACCCTGTGTATTAAATCTGTTCCCATACAAAGAATATTAACCCTTTGCACTCGAGGCCTTTTTTCTGGTATCCACCAGCAATTCGAGATGCTTTCTTAGCATTCTATTGCCATGAATTCTAAGCTATCTAGATTTCAGAATAAGGTCACCTTTACCTCACCGACAATCATTTTATTGACACATCGAGCTCCAAAGAAATTAAACCTAAAGAAACTTTAGGTATTGTAGATTTGCTGCGTGAAACCTAATGGTGACTGAGAGTCACCTCTCGATTGCAAAGGGTTAATATTTACAAATTTTCTATTCAATTTAAATTAAGTTACACATTAACTCCACATATTCTTTAAACTTATTTAAATATTAGGGGGCCAGAAAGTAATGTCGTTTCTGCAGATGTCAATACTTGTTTATCATTTATCAGGTCATTGTGTACCAATTGATTTTTATCGGTCTGAGTTTGAAAATTTGCACACTAGATAGGAAAAGGTTGTTGGTAAAGAGTGCGAACATAATTGATTAAAAATAAAAACTTGTTATGAATTTATTTGTTAGAATTTAATGTAAAAGAAACGACATTACTTTCTGGTTTCCCTAATACAATAAAACAAAAGAACCTCACAAATATTGGGATGTATGGAAAGTTCATGCGTATTTTGAAGAAAAATTCAAAGGCATATTTGAATATTGATGCATATTTATTGAATTATATATGTACCATTTTGTTCCACAACCTTTGCACCTTTTAACACGTTGATCGCCGTGTCACCCACATATGGGTGACAGTGGTTTTCACTGAAGAACAAACAAAATTAATTTTGAATGTTCAGTAACAAAGAAAATAAATTTGAATGAAGCCCTTAAACTTCAACGAAGTTATAAAAATAGGTACCACAATAAATGTTTGATTATGTAGCTTCTAATAGTCTAGAAACAAAACTTAGTCGCAGTAGAAATTTTCAAGAGTATCAATCTGGCAGTCAACGTGTTAAGGAGTGTATACATGTTCTTTGTTTTCAACCATTCCGACATATTCATACCTGTACCGCCTACTAAAAATCGGCATGGACTTTCCAGACAGCCCAATACTTTCATCACAAGCCCACCGTCCGTAGGTACAGCCTCAGTAAAGATCTCACTTGCACCTGTTGGTATGTTTCCTCTCCCCAAAGTTGGTTTCTAATTCGCTAGGACTCCCAATCTGTGCCCAATTCGCTACAACGCAACCTACGCTCATGGCTCCAATGGAGCTCGAAGAGTGGAAGTAGAGTAGACGGCAGTACAATTCATAAATCGTTTTGTTTTGGCAGCTGAAACCGTCCGTGGACTGTGCAGCTGCACTTACCAGGATGACAGTCTGTCCTTCCTGCAGCGGGATAACTGGCAACGTGCTGGCGTGCGCCGACATGTGTACCAACGTGATAAAGGGTTGCTTGGCCCAGCATGCGGCTCTGGACGCTGAATGGAATCACTTCGTCGGTGAGTAATTTTCTGTCCATTGTTCTCCTTGTAATTACGGTCTGGAGCGACACGGTATGATCGCTAGCGTCGATACACGCTCTTCGTTTTATTTATTGCGTGAGAAAAACCCCGTTAGGTTTAAAAATGGACCCCATAGAATTGATAGAAGAGTTCCTTGAAACTCAGTATTCCTTAAAGCCTGGATAATTCGATCAAAACCTTCGACAGGTAATTTTGCTTGACGGAGATGGATAGAGCTTTGAATTCTGAGGGAAAAATTGTTAATGTACATGTATCCTAAACCTAGTATTTTCCAAGATACGGCGAGTCGTCGATAAGTGTCGCGAAGTCGATGCAGCACGACACTTATCGATCAGAAGTAGGGAATATTTAATTAAAAGATTTTCGAGTATCTAAAACCTTCTTTATTCTAGAGTGCCTAGATAAGTTCCAAAAATCGTATCCCATATCTCTAAAAGGCAGCAATAAAGTCCTCCAGTCCGCTTCAACAATATTTATATGGTATATTGGACACACTGTACCGAGTAAAAATGCTTTAGTAAACATAGGTCGAAAAGTCAATCGTTTCTGAGATACACAATGTCAAAAATGTTTAGTAAGCTACTATTTTTAAATTCTCTACGTGTGCTTTGCATATTGATAATTGATAATTGTGATTGATAATTATGATGGTCGAATTTGGTACACCACGGGACTATGAAATACAATCACTCCCTCTGTGTCTATGGAGGTCTGAATCAAATGATAGGCTTGATGTTTCCACACAATTTAATTATATACACGAATAACCTTTACACATGTATATACTTAATATCAAACGTATCATTTGACTTATAACTTACTATCATTTGACAATAGTCATAGAGGGTACGAATACTTATGGGATTGGCTATATATGTAGGATTTGGGATAATCGAGGGTGGCGAATAAATTAGACACGTGGGAAACTTGTAAATATAATATAATTAATAATATAAAATTGTACCCCAAAAATCGTACCCCATATCTCCAAAAGGCAGCAATAAAGTCCTCCAGTCCCCTTTATAGACGCCACAAGCCCTCCGCACCATTATCTCTTCCCCTGAAGCTAAATCCTCTATTCCCTTTGCGCTGACCATTAATTTCTCAACAATTGTCTTTCAATTGCAGAGGCTGTAGACAAGGTGGCGGATAGACTGTTGGGTCCCTTCAACATCGAGATGCTGGTGCGACCCATCAACCTGAAGATATCTGAGGCGATAATGAACTTCCAGGAGAACAGCCACGATGTGTCCCAGAGGGTGTTCACCGGTTGTGGTAGGCCTGTCCTGGGTAGACGTAGACGCAGGGACAATAGGGAGCTGAAGCTCGAGTCGTTGAACTTTGATCAGGAGACGCCGACGGAGGACCGTGCCTCGACTGCTGCGATTCTAGACAACCTCGTGAAAGAGATACGACAGAGGGTCAGGGATTCCCGTCAGTTTTGGATCTATCTGCCCTATAAGCTCTGCAACGACGGCCTGGTGGTGCCACCCAGTAACACGAAGGAGTGTTGGAACGGCACTCATGTGGACAAGTGAGTATAAGGTTCCTTTGTTAGTAGCTGAACTTAATGATTGTTCACGGTTAATGCAAATTGTTGCTTGTTTGCAGGTACATATACCCTGTATCACCTAGTGGGGAGACTCAGATACTGAATCCTGAGGTACGGAGCACGGGGCCAAGGCCAACTATCGTGAAGGATCAGATTTATGCGCTGACGACCATCACGAACAGACTGAAATCCGCGTTTAATGGACAGGACGTTGATTGGATAGACACAGGTACGTTAGTTGAGAAGAACGTATAGTATAGAGCAGAGTATTGCTTCAGTGCGTAGCGAGCAGGTGAACTGTTGACGCCACTAGTCGTAGAGACTAAATTTATCACGAAGCGTTTAAATAATTCTTTTTAAAAAGACTGAACCTTCGTTTTAAAAATTAGGAGAGGGCCTTATTTACACTTAGTAAAACCTCTTTCAAAAATAAGTAGTTGAAGAAAATACTGTAAACACAGAACCATTTGTTCTCCAGTGAAATCTACTTGATTAACATTTTGTGATTAGTCTAGACTGCGGATCTTTATGGAAAATAAAATCTTCGCGAATGTGCCTACAAGAATTGAACCTAAATAGGAATTTCTTTTATTCTGCAAATATTATAACATTAACTTTACTTTCAATCTTTTTTATATTCTTGCATATTGTTTGAATTTTATAGGTTCTTGTACATTCAAATTTCTTATAAATGCATAAAGATCCGCAGTCTAGTGATTACATACAATGGGTTATCATATTAGGGGGACCAGAAAGTAATGTCGTTTCTGCAGATGTCAATACTTGTTTATCATTTATCAGGACATTGTGTACCAATTGATTTTTATCGGTCTGAGTTTGAAAATTTGCACACTAGATAGCACAAGGTTGTTGGTAAAGAGTGCAAACATAATTGATTAAAAGTAAAAACTTGTTATAAATTTATATGTTAGAATTTAATGTAAAAGAAACGACATTACTTTCCGGTCCCCCTAATAATCATTTACTTTAACTTAATGAAATCAATATAACCCCCGGGTGTTAGTTTTGCTAGGGTTAAGATTCTATGCAGAAAGTTTACATAGAAATGTATTTTCCGACTGAACGCTCCCGATTAAAGTAAACACTGATCCAGCGAACGCGCCCCGCACGGTATTTAGTTAAAACGTATAGTATAGACAATAGGATAGTGGCCCCAATCGTGTAATCAGTAACAATGTATACTTGGTTCGTGCACGGGGATAGCTAATCGAAACCGGATAATGAGTTGATTAAATGGAAACGCCAGTTTGCAGAACAAACTCAATGCATCTTTCACGTCTACCGTAATTGCGAGCATTTATCGCATGAGCAATTAACGATCAGCCGTTTCCGATCCTCCGACAAAAGCTAATTTGTTTTGTACGAATACTTCATGTTTCTGTCTGGTAGAAGTGGATGTACAGCTCCCATCTGGCGCTGTTTACGCGAAATTCCGTCGCCGGTTGCGTTTTGTAGAAAATAAAAGAACGGTCTAGGTAGACATCTGCCGCAGACGTTCCACCATTATCATTCGCCTCGGTGTATTCCAATTTCAAAGGAGAGCTATTTATGACGCTAATAATGTAACGTGGCAACGTGACACGGATACTAAATTATCAGACTGATGTAGCGAGATCTTTATCTTATCTCGCGGAGGAAATGTCGCAAGAGTATTCCTAGTTCTGTTTGAGTTCTCTTGAGCAACGTCTTGAATGGATATGGTCTCATTTTGCAAGAAAGAGAAAAGGGGAAAAATATGGATATAAAATTATATAAATAGGAATTGGAGGAAAGACATACATGACATAAAATTTATATACAATGGCGAAAATAGAATTTGAGATTGCATACTGGTCACATTTAGGTGGAACCTGCTATGTTTAGAAGAAACTAGGAGTATCACTAAGAGATAGGATAGATAACGTAAGAATGGGGAGAATTCCTGTTTGTTCTTGGCAACAATGTAGCACAACCTTCCAAATCCTTCCTACTTTAAACATCCATCCAATGATATATTATACTTAATCAGTGTAAAAATGAAGCTACCTAATAATAAATATTACTACCAAGTTTTCCCTGTACCGAACCTGATAAGCTTTATTTTTAAGAGCCCGACTATCAGACATTTCAGCCACGTTTTGAGGCCATTGTCCCACGTTCAACTACTTTAGCATTGTCTTTCATCGTCTTAATCGAATCAACGTGTTCTGAATTGCAGAGGAGACGGACTGGACCGGTTCAGGAAGTGGATCTGGCGGTAGTACGGACGAGGAGAGTCCGCTAACCGACGATGAGGATGGTTTCAAGGAAGGTTCAGGCTACGAGCCAAAGTCCTCGCCGACGGAGACGCCGAAGCAGTCACGGCCAGATGTTAACCGGGAGGTTGTACCTCCACGGGTCGACAACGTCCCGAACACTGTCAGCAACAACAACAACAACAACAAGAGCAACGGGACGTCCACCGTGGACAGCGGCGCGAGCAGACAGAAGATGTCCCTGTCGCAAGCTCTGACGACGTACCTAGTTCCCATCGTGGTTATGTGGTTCGGTGGCTGCCTCACCGAGTGGCTGTGATCATGTGGTTTCTCAGAACAACTTGCTACGATGTAAATAATTCCTTCCGACCGTTCGCGTCCTCGACGTGGTCGCATGGAGGATTCCCCGTTGGCGACCAGTTGAGAAGACATTGATCACGGTTCGACGACGCGTGTTTCTCCCAAAGGGTAACCGGATACGCGTTCCTGAAGACGTTCCACGGAGAACGCTCTGTTGGCCAGAGCCATTCGTCGGCCACAGGCCAACGAGAATCGACCTTAACCGCCCAGGGACTGTACAGTCTGTCCTGGGGTGGCGAGAAGACTGGGACTCTCATCGCTAGCCAATCGGGGAACCGATTTTCGAGAACGTTTCACGACTGACGAGCGTGCCTTCAGGACGAGTGGCATGGTCGGCTAGGATTGTTAGGATTCGAGACGTTCCCAGCTTCCCTGGGTCACTGCTTACCACGTCAGAATTGGATGCAATTTGCCAGAGTATGTCGAATATTGAGTGGCTTAATTTGGTAGTCTTGGAGTTGTATAGGTAATTTAAGTTGAGGACCACCATAAGTTTATACAAGTAGACTGCTTCAGTAATATACTGCGTAGCTCCAAGATGTGTTTCTTTGGTAATTTATATCTCCAATATTATCGAGTTGTGCTCAATATTTTACATACAATCACAGGGACCTGTAACCTACTATCGTGTGTATTTAGGTTAAACTTGGAAGGAGATTTCATTGTACACATTTTATTCTACCTATCAAAAGCAGATTTATTTCTTGATCATCGATACATCCATGAATATTTGTTACTGTAATTATTTGGAATTGAGATTTGTGCCAGGTTCTTTCTCTCTAAATTGTGCCATAACCCTAATAAGACCAAGAGTCTTTATTTAGACTACGCTATGATCTTAAAGAAGTTAAGAATCATCACGAATGAACATCATGGCACAAATTCTATAACATTTCTTTCCATAAATGCTGGGTTATTTACAAAAGTATGAGTATGGTTATGAATAATCCAACTTCTTGGAAATTAAATTCGTCAATGGACTTCAAAGTAAAACTGGACAAGAGTTCAATTATTCTCAACCATACTAATATTTTACAAGAGTTTTTCCTATGATGATGACATTATACTCGATTGCTTAGCAGTCAAAGCTATCCTCAAGAACATTTTTTTCAACATTGAATGAAATCGATCAATTCTATTGTAACTAACGCGTGTGTAGGGTATCCATTGCTCGAGTTCTCTTTAGGTGTTGGGAAATGACTAGGGTATTTGCAGTGGCGTAGGTGAAGCGAGTACTAGACGAGGGTCTCGAGGGCATCGAATATACGTAAAGACAGAACAGAGTATACAAGAGGCACAAGGACTGATTATCGAGCGTCGTATTTCCTTTCCAGCTGCTTCCCTAAACACTGAACGTTTGAAAGATTTATGGCTAGAAGGGAAAAGGTTCGATCGACCAGTCGCGACTCGTAACTCACAAGTTGCGACTGGTCAAAAGAGCGGAGAAGAAAGAATTTAGTAGGACGTAGTAGGGATCCCGATTACACGGGATAACGAGTAAAATTACGTTTATTTTTTACTTGTACAAAAAACTTAACGATATTCCTTATTTTTATTCGTAGAACCGTCTTGTCGATCGGTGGCGTTTAGCACATCGACTGCCACGACAATCGTTCACGACAGGGGTGGACAGAATTTTTATTTAAATATAAATTTAAAGATGAAACGATTTTAAATAAAAATTCAACTTTGGATTGCAAAACGACATTATATCTCATATTGATGGAATGAAAGCTCAATTCAGTCAAATAAAATTCTGTCTACCTCTGGCTCACGAATGATATTTAAATTGTAACCCTTTGCGCTTCGAGATCTTTTTTTAATACGAGCGACTTCAAGGAAATTTTACGGTGCCTTCTGGAAATTAAAATCGTTCGTTTCCTCGTGGAAATTTGTAAACGCTTGTAAGGTAAATTTTATTTATTGATTATGTTTATTTGGTTTGCATTGACATAAATGAAACTTGACCTGAGTTGTGGTACGTAATACTACCACGTAGCGGTGCCAGTAGAGTGCAAAGGGTTAGGGTCGTAAGGAGCCACGTTAATCGTACACGAATGATGTCTCGGTTTTTAATTCATAGGAATTCTAATTGATATGAAATTATGGAAAATCTTGGGATGCACATCGGGGGAAATTTGTATAAAATCGTTTGGGCTGTCAACGTGTTAAGGAAGTTTGTGAAAGATTGATCGTACAGTGAGATGTAAATAAGAGGAGTGGACGTGCGATAGAAGATATATGAAATTTATTAACCAATGTATGAATAATTACATCCTTGCTTTAACGTGTGTAGACACCGTCTCATAATTATCTTTTCATTCGCACAGCAGTAGAAGTTTAACTTTAGTATTTTCCTAAATTATCACCTGCCTGTGTTGCACTAAACGTTTGTTACATTCATCCAGAAACACAAGACGTATACCTTCATCGTTCGCCACTCTACTGCGTCGTTCCAGTGACAGTGTGTCAAAGCGCGGCGCCGGAACGTGGTCGAAAATGGGCTCCTGTGATAAAATATTAAAAAAAAAAAAACACTAAAAAAAGGAAAAAATCGTGAAAAAAGAATAGGCGCCTTCACACCCGGGGCGACGTCGAGCCTAAACGCGGGCGAAACAGAGACATTCTACAAATCTAGTGAAATATTCAAATAAATATTGCGAATAATTAATTATTTGTAATTATATTATTATATATATATTATTATTATTATAAAGTGAAATTAATATAAAAATTGTACGTTGCGTTCGAGATATGCTGCCGTAGACGTAAAAGGGGGATCAGAGATGGGCAAAATTCGTACTTAGATCAAAAATTGGAATAACAAATAAAAAGTACGTAATTTTTTATTCGTAATTTATTGATTGAGAAATGGAATTTTAATTGTGAGAAGCCTGTTTTTCATTTAATGGACTTACATGTATAGATTGTTCATAAGCGTCATTGTCATTTATTATTCGAGTAAAATTTTGACCATCTCTGTGCGAAACTCGTTGTCTTTGGTGAATCTTTGTTGAACGAGAACAGCACTTTTAATGGGTTGAACGCTCTGATGACGTCAGATGTGCTTGCAGGATTGGCGGTCAATAGATTCCACTCTGAAGGTAAAAGACGTCCGTCAAGGCGTTCAACCAGTTAAGGGGTCTTCTCGCTTCAGCGCTTCAAGAAATGGGTCATATTTGCACATTTTTTTTTTAGAAATACTATATGTGTACGTCAGACCTTCCACAAATTTGGCACTTAATTTTGTTAATAACTTAATAAGATTTTGGCATCTTTATAACTAGAAAAATCGATGTACAGTGACAGTGGGCGGATCTAAACTTATCGGGGCCTGAATTATGTACTTTGAGAGGGGCCCAAATGTTATTATTATGAAAATATATTTATCCTCCTACTATTCTCTATACGAGACACTCGGACATTTGGACACTCAACGATAACTTTACAAGTGTTAACTTTTGTATTGAATTAGAAAAATATTAAGAAGACTATCTACACAAAGAACGTCAATTTTCGGGAACAAAAATCACTGCTATTCTTCGACGTTTCTGAAGGTAAAATGTCTCTTACTTTTATCTTTACAATTTTAGTTAGGTTCGGTATTATCCTTTCTACTAGCACCACCAAAGGAGGAAACGATAAATCAGCTGCTGACCTGCACAGGTGATGATGCGCAAGGAATATGCGCTGTCGACTGGTACATGAATATAATATGCATACTTGCTCAACCAAAATAAGTATTGAAAAATTCAATTAGTCCTATTTTTTGGCGCCTCTGAAGCGAAAAGACCCCTGAAAGAGTAACACGTGAGGAATATGGCGATAGGGAACAGGGTTTTATAAACTGCGAAAGCATTTAAACGCGTCAGAAAGAAACACTGTGTCTTAACAACCTCGTGAAATCGACGGAATTTATTGCTGAACGCTATAACGCGAGTTTTCGTTAATGTTGATCGTCCTTTGGGCCACAAGAGTTGACGAAATTGTAACGTTGTTACACAATTGATTCTTGACTCTGTCGGTACGACTGTTGGCAATGATCAATAGCTGTAAACAGAGATGGGCATCTGGAGGAAAGTCTCAAATAAATGAAAGATTAACAACAGTTTGAGTTAGAAGAAAGACATACAGTGGGTGTAAAAAGTATTTGTACGCCGGTCAATTTTCAAAAAGAACTATGTAAAATTGTAATTTATTAACTTACTTTTTATAAACAATGACATTCTACATATTTGTCGGAAATCTTTAGAATAGAGTACCCAAAAAATAGGTACTTATGTAAATTGCGAAATTAACAGGAAAAAAACAATTATTCGATAGAAATATTGAAGCAATAAGTAATGGCACAACTGTTTAATTTTTAAAACTTCATTAAGAAAAAAAGAAATTTACATTAATTTATAACTATATAATACTTCCTTCGTGGGATTTCCTTTTGATGTTATAATCATTGCAACTCTTTTAAGCATTAAATTAACTAAATTATTAGTTATTCGAAGTGGGATCTTCTTCCATTCCTCTATTCGAGCAAAAAAGGTTCTTACTCTAAAAAAAGTTTTATTTAATTAACAAGAAAAAAACAATTAATCGATAGAAATGTTGAAGCAATAAGTATTCGGAAAACTGTTTAAAAGTACTTTATTGGAAATTTGATGTTTTCTAATTCGTACGGAGCAATAAACTAATGTGTTTACGTTACAAACTCTACTGTAAATGGTTCGTCATAAGAATCGTACAAATACTTTTGTACAAATTGCTTCTATACTTTTACCCACTTTTTGCATTTTTTTTTTGTTAATTTCACAAATTATATTAACTAATACATGTTACTTGGACTATGTCTATCTTAGAGATTTCTGAGAATACGTAAAATATCATTGATTATAAAAAAAAGTTAAGAAACTACAATTTCACACAAAAAGTTTTTTGTAAATTGATCGGTGTACGAATACATTCTACGCCCACTGTATAACTATTTTTATTGAGCCAATTTCTATCTAATCATTATTTATTATTTATTATTCCTGACTATGAAACATTAAAGAGCATAAATGCCCATCTGTGAAAATGATTTTGAGACAAGATCGTTTGATAGATTATATAATATTTCTTTTTTATAATTAATAATAGACTAGTTCCCTGTAAGTAATCAATCGAATCGACTTGTGGCGCGTTATTTTTCGTTTACTCCTCGTAACGAGTGGATTTAAAAAGAGCAGGTGAAATATAAACGATAGAAGAAGTGCGCAGAAGTTTGAAGAAAAGGATTAACAAAGTGCCCCAGCGCGAAGAAGACTAGGAATAAAAGTTTATATACACATATATGTAAAATTACGCAGAAGTTACTAACATTAACATTAACTGCGAGAGTGTTGTGTGTTTAATTGAAAGTTGATCATTTTTTTTCATTTACATTTACATTTTACAATCCTCTAAGCCCGATCCACTTACAACTGTAGCAAGAATCTATTATGTCCTTCTGAGAACAAATGGAGAATTCAATTTAACCCGCTATCGCATTGAAATCATTTCATCTTTTTAAAAACAAATTATTTCTGGCTATTTATAGTATTCATTGATTAAGTGATACAAAAGTTAGACAATAAGAAATGGTTAGCTTGTTTCAAACTAGACACCGCGTATATTGTGATAAGATATCGTTTGCTTAAAGTCCATCTGCCAGAGAACTAGCAAAGAGAATACAGTAACACATACAATAGAGGATATAACTTTGTTCAGGTCCGTGCAACAGAGACAGGTACTTACCAGGCATACCAGCCTTCATGAACCATGCACTGTCTTCTGTTGAATGGAAAAGCTCGCTTACCTTTCTCCACGCTCGACAAACAGCTGGGACAAAGGCAGCCGCCCCGTTGCAAAGCTTTTGTTCGTCGCAGTCTGTGCTCGATCTTAAACAACAGCGAGTACCTCTACGCCTTCAGCCCTTTGGGGTTGACGATATGGATGTTCTCATCACGTTTATCATTCCAGCTATTCCGATATATAGTTCAACTTCGTGAATACAATAAATCAAAAGTCAAAGTATGATCAATTTGTTAGGATGAAACTTCATCGAGTTCAGGTCTGCATTACTTCCACCGTTCTAACTTCCGAGTTTCACATTTTGGTATCAGGAGAGCATGATATGTGAGGAGGTGGGATGAGGAATCTTTGGTAGGTGTCAAATTCTGGTTTGAATTTTACTCCTGGTATCAGGATAACATGATATGCGAAGAGGTGGCACGAGGAATCTTTGGAACGTATCAAATTCTGGCCCGAATTTTACTCCTGATATCAGGATAACATGATATGCGAAGAGGTGGCGGCACGAGAAATCTTTGGTAGGTATGAAATTCTGGCTCGAATTTTACATTTTGGTATCAGGAGAACATGATGTGCGAGGAGGGAGCACGAATAAAATCTGACACGTTTGTTTGTTTGTTTGATTGTTTATTAAAGTTACTATATAATAACAAGTTATTTCACTACTGCTTACTTATAACTAGTACATCTTTTCACTTATGGGTATGTATTTGCACGCATTTCTTTTATTTTTATGTACGGATGCCCCTAGTATACGGCAACCGATAGTAGTCTGCTTGTCGGATCGGTTATCATCTCGTAGCCGCAGAGGTACCCCTTTCATGCGGCAACCTATGCTAGCCGGTTCGTCGTTTCAGTTGCCATCTCGTAGGCGCAGAGGGGCCCCTGTTATGCGGCAACCAATACTAGCCGGTTTGTCGTTTTGGTTGTCATCTCGTAGGCGCAGGGGTGCCCTGTTATGGAATAGTCTTTACTAATCTTTTTGTTATTTCTATTGTCCCGTCACAAAATTGCCCCGTGCTCGATTTCACAACAATTATGTTAGATAAAATAATACTTAAAAAACTATTTGCGACTGTAATTGTATCAATTCCTACATTTTTTTTTTGTTAAAAATCATAATCAAATAATAATTTAAGAATTATATTTTAGACAATATATCATTATTAATACCTTCTGTATTTGAGATTTGGTTTAACTATTACA
The DNA here is from genome assembly GCF_026283585.1 of Hylaeus volcanicus. Lineage (NCBI taxonomy): Eukaryota > Metazoa > Arthropoda > Insecta > Hymenoptera > Colletidae > Hylaeus > Hylaeus volcanicus. Next base: position 13,686,564 of record NC_071978.1, on the reverse strand, counting down.
ATTGGGAAAGAACCACCTTAAATGAGATTTTGCAGGATTGTTCCGTTCTACCAAAAAATGACACGTGTAAAGTCATAAGTAGCAACTCGACTTAATTTTCGAAAAAATGGAGTTTTTTAGGTAAAGACGTCTAGAACATTGAGAGTATTTTCAAGGCAGCTTAGTGCCTTAGTGGTGAATAATAAAAGAAATATTAGATGTTTTTACCGAAAGCACGTGGTTCGAGAGCATTGTCCATACTTCGTGTCTTAAGATTATACTTAATCAATTACATACAATACTTACAATTATATCTACAAACATGGTGGCAATTACAAAAATTCGACTTATAATTTAATTACTGAATCCGACGCTATCATTATTTTACAGTCTTAAACAATTCTAGGATTTTTATGCATAGCTTTTCAGCACTCCCCACTCCTTCGCGAGGAGAACAATTAAATTATAATTTGTACATTGTGAAATATTCCACTCTATAATTTAAATTAAACTTTCTACTCAACGAGTCGCGGATAAATAGTTTATCTGTCACTCGTCATTTGAAATGTTTATCTAGATAAGAATTCTGCCCATCAGTGGTAGTGGATTCTGCTTATCAGTCAAGATACGAGTACCATCATCGAGTCGCTGCCGAGCTCTTTCGCTTCCTCTTCGCGACTAGGGTCGTCCTTTTAGTGGTTCTTGCGACGACCAGCAACTGACTTTGGTTACTCTTCGGAAGGGAAAGGATCCTAGCAGCGGCTGTCACGCTGCGTGTTACAATTTTCGGGGACGACAGCTCCCCAAATATACAACTGATTGACGGAAAGTTGTGCGTCATTCTTGGACGACGTTGGCGACGACAGACTCTCAGTTCCTTTCCAGAATCCGACCATTTCCACGAGTAGTAAAAGTCTACGATGTCCTTCTGTGAAATTTAACAATAGGAAGGTACAATAAAGAAAAAGACAGAACAATAAGAGCAACATGAAAGGCTAAAATGGAATTGTGAATAAACTTGAAGCATTGCAAGAGGTTCGCAATGATGGTTGTGTAATGATCAATTTGAATTGGTAGAGTGAAATGTAAATTATAAAAGAAGAATAAAAGGAATTGCAGTTAATGGTGTTTAAGATTTTAGTAATATACCGATTTACTATTTGATAGGCTATTGAAGGAATTAGAGAAAGAAAAATATATGAAAAATAATTGTAATTTAGAAACGTACCATGTCCCTCCGAGGCAGTAGATCTCTCTGTATATTCGCAAAATTCTTTCCATGCCTGACAATCCCCTGAATGAAGAGTTCCTGAAGCACAAAGTACCATTACATATTAATGCACTGTAGAAATACATAAATCATATTATTGTATAAAATTTGAAGTAGATAGATCTGATACTTTTTGGTTTTAATTAACAAAGAAACTAAGCTCTCTAGACCTAAATCACCCCTTGCAAGAAGCCATCTTGGCAACTAACATTATTGAGACATGAGAAAAGCGCCTTAAATTATTATTATTATTACCATTAATGTATAAGATTCGAAGTAAAGGGGTCTAATACTTTCTAGCTTTAATTAACAAAGAAGGTAACAGTGCTCTCTAAACCTAGATCATCCCTTGCAAGAAACCATATTGGCAACTCACATTATTCAGACATGAGAAAAGCTCCTTAAATTATTATTATTACTATTATTGTACAAGACTTGAAGTAAAGGGGTCTAATATTTTCTAGCTTTAATTAACAAAGAAGCTCACAGTGCTCTCTAGACCTAGATCACCCCTTGCAAGAAACCATATTGGCAACTAACATTATGGAGACATGAGAAAGGCTCCTCAAATCTGTTTTAGAAATTTTACAGATTCCAGAAAGCGTTTAGATTTATTTTATCTGGAGAAATTTAAGTGTGAAACTCACCGTTTCGTCGCTGGTCCATCTTGAGAACAGCCTGCGAGGTAATTCTTTCGTGAGGAGGGTCTTCAGGGCGACTTCCGGCATATATTCGGAGTCGTGGAGAATATCTGTGATATATTGTTCCGCGTAACCCGTGCAGGAATTCTCCATGGCCTCCCGATTGGGTATACCGAGATTCTCTTGAACGAACGTCAGAACGGAGCGAGCCATGAAGACGTAGAACGGAATCCATTGGTTCACCTCGTCGCTAGGACTCCAAATTTTCTCCTCTGGGAAATCTCTGTAGTCGGTGTCCAGATTGATCGACTCTCGACACTCTGGGATCTCGGCGGCGGCCTCCAGGTAGCCCTGAAAATCAAACAAAGGAAATTAGTAGCTATTCAAGATTAGCCTTCTGTTCCCCTTGCAATAATGTTCGCGAAGAATTTAATGTCGGGTGGTTCCCAATTTAAAGAATCGTTTTACTGTAACTCCCCATATTTATTTATTTAGATTGGACGAATTGTAATAAGAGTTATAGGAAAGTAATATTCTTCGCGAGCATAGTTGCAAAGGGAGGAGTTAAAATTTATATCGAAATTAGAAAGCAGAGGAAGTGGAAGAAACTTTTTCCATGCTTCTATTTATTCACATTAAAATCTTCATTTACAGAATATTTTTATAAATTATATTACTTGTAAAATTCACTTACGAACCGCGATCTTTATGAACATTTTACTGCCTCTGCAGTCTTCCTCGAAAAATGAAAATTACAATGGGTGTAGAATGTAATTCGTACACTGATCAATTTCCAAAAAAACTGTGCAAAATTGTAATTTATTAACTTATTTTTTGTAAACAATGGCATTCTACATATTCTCGGAAATCTCTAGAATAGATAGATTACAAAAAAAAATAGCTATTTATGTAAGTTGCGAAATTAACAAGAAAAAAATAATTAATCGATAGAAATGTTGAAGCAATAAGTATTCGCACGACTGTTTAATTTTTAAAACTTGATTAAAAAAGAAAAAGAAATTTACATTGATTTATACGTTATGTACTTATATTATATATACTTATTATTACTATTATTGTACAAGATTTGAAGTAAAGGGGTCTAATATTTTCTAACTTAGTATTATATAGTATTGTCTAGTATTAAATGTACTTCCTTCGTGAGATTTCTTGTTGATATTATAATTATTGTAACTTTTCCAAGCATTAAATTAACTAAATTATTAGTTATTCGAAGTGAAATCTTTTTTCCATTCCTCTATTAGAACCTTTCTTAAAAGTATTAGGTTATCCCAAAAGTTTCTTCCATTTCATTAATAAGTAATACATACACAATATTTTATGTCTAATGCTACATTATTGAATTGTGTACAATTCATTTTGCTCCATTACTGTTACAACATCAACATCTAAGAAATTAGATTGTCTATTTATATAAACACAAAATAATTCAGTGCAAATTACGAAAGAAACTTTTGAGACAACCTAATCCGTACGGAGCAATAAATTAATGTGTTTACGTTACAAACTCTACTAAAAATGGTTCGTCATAAGAATCGTACAAATACTTATTGCTTCTATACTTTTACCCACTTTTCGCATCTTTTTGGTAATTTCACAAATTATATTAACTAGTAAATGTTGTTTGGACTATATCTATCTTAGAGACTTCCGAGAATATGTAGAATATCATTGATTATAAAAAAATAAGTTAAGAAACTACAATTTCACACAAAAGTTTTTTGGGAAATTCATCGATGTACGAATACATTCTACACCCATTGTAATTTTCATTTTTCGAGGAAGACTGCAGAGGCAGTAAAATGTTCATAAAGATCGCGGTTCGTAAGTGAATTTTACAAGTAATATAATTTATAAAAATATTCTGTAAATGAAGATTTTAATGTGAATAAATAGAAGCATGGAAAAAGTTTCTTCCATTTCCTCTGCTTTCTAATTTCGATATAAATTTTAACTCCTCCCTTTGCAACTATGCTCGCGAAGAATATTACTTTCCTATAATTCGTATTACAATTAGTCCAATCGAGATAGAATTTGTTTAGTTATTTGAGAAATATATTTAATTTCCATTATTCATGGACGATAACAAAGAAACAAACAAAGAATCACGAGAAGATGTTCGAATTGATATTATTCATAAATTCTTCAATCAAATTTGAAACGTTCCTCTATACGTTCCACCCTATAATTAACCGAGATTCCAGCATTAAAACTCGATTAAGACAGCCACGTGAAGAAGAAGTAGGTCTGGGTTACATACCTCGTCCGTGTTTTCGGTTTTGTAAGTCATGGGACAGTCCAGCCTCTTCTTTTCCATAACTTTATGAACACCCATTGAATTGCCAAGTTTCCGTTTGCTTCTCGAAGGTAACGATTCCGAGTTGGAGACGTTAATGATGAAGGTAATCTTCGGGTCCGCTTTAATAGGATCTGCGACAACCACCCCCTCAAGAGGAGGGTTTGTCACAGTTCACCCCCACCCCCACGCGCCCTTTCCACTCTACCTGTAAGAAAGGACCTATGGCCAGAAAGGTCCACCACTTGTAAATAACATCCCAAAACTGCTTCCTAAGAATCTCCCTTACCCCTGTTTATTACCCCTATTGCTCCAATTCTCCCACTAGTTGGACCTAATTGAATTTAACAAATTGGCTATTCATAACGGAATCGAATGATTACTATTCCGATCATCCTTCGCAACTGCCAGATTAAGGGGGGAGTCTGGTCCAGCTAATGTATTTTTCTAATGCATATAATTTCCAGATATAATTAATTTTTGTTACTGAAACTTTTTTTACATATACATAAAGGGACGTCCAAAGAAGAAAATTTGACAGTGTAGATTTAATTTAAATGTATACATACATACATATACAGAGTGTCTCATTATAATCTTTCCACGCGATTATCTCACAAAATATTCGTCATTCGAAAAAAATGTTTAAACGAAACATGCTCTATCTGAAGGGTGACATTCAATGCTGTACACTGTTTTTTTCTTGGAGGAGTGCCTCCGAGATTTGAAGGTCACCTTTGTTTTTTTAAATGGAAACGTAGTTTTTGTTCGCGCTAAACATATTATGTTGACCTTGAAAAGCCATTCAAGGTCATTTCCATGGCTTAAACTTTTCTTCTTCTGGTGGCCAGTGTAATGTCTTCTAAAAGGATTTGCAACTCATTACGAAGAAAATTATTGTATTGTTCTCCAGTTAGTGTACCATTAAAAAGATATGGATCCACTTAATAGCCACCAATAATGCCACACCAAACATTTAGAGACCATTGACGCTGATGTTCAATTGCTCGATGCCAGTGAGGGTTTTCATCACACCAATAGTAGAAATTGTGACGATTCATTTCTCCTGTGTTTTTGAAAGTTGCTTCATTCGAAAATAGCACATAGGAGAAAAATAAAGGATCATGCATTATCCTACGCTGAGACTATTGACAAAATCTCAATCTGGCACCATAATCGGGATCACATAATGCTTGATGTAAAGAAATGTGATACGGGTGAAAATGATGTCGTCGAAGGATTCTTGACACCGTACATTATGATACGCTGGACGTCCAGTGAAGAAGAAAACTTTAAGACATGGAAATGACCTTGAATGACATTTCAAGGTCAACATAATATAGATCAATGAATTCGTCTAGAGTCGTTGTTTCCATTTAAAAAAAAAAAGGTGACCTTCAAATCTCGGAGGCGCCTCCAGCTAGAAAAAAACAGTGTACACCATTGAATGTCCCTATTCAGCTAGAGCATGTTTCGTTTAAACATTTTTTTCGAATGATGAATATTTTGCGAGATAATCGCGTGAAAAGATTATAATGCGACACCCTGTATAGATATAGTAGTCGCAAGGAAAGGATTCGGTGAAAACGGTGGGATACGTGGTGCCCTGGGAAAACATCTGATAGATAAAATCAGAAAATTTGTTTCTTTAGTAGATACGTAAAATGCATATGAACCTCAATTTGCAAAAAAAAATTGTTAATTGCAAAAACGGCGCCAAAAAACATGAAAATGAACGATACATTACGGCCGTTATTTTGCAATAACTTTATGCTATAATAATAATTCATTCAGAGTCGAGGTTCATTAGCATATAAACTTAATTACCTTCAATTTAAGCGTTGAATCAAGCGAATCGGATAAAAATTCGATGAGCTATGCGTCCCACCGTTTTGACCGAATCCTTTCCCTGCGACTACTATATCTATTGTATGTATGTATACATTCAAATTAAATCTACACTGTGAAATTTTCTTCTTTGAACGTCCCTTTATATGTAAAAAAAGTTTAAATAACAAAAATTAATTATATCTGGAAATTATATGCATTAGAAAAATACATTAGCTGGAACTACATTTGTAATCTGCAGTCGTACATCGGTGGGCTTGTAATCTTTTATAGATAATCGTTTCCGATTAGTCGTTAATCATTAATCATGGTTACTGATTATTCGACAACAGACATGGGATTACATCTTGTTTAAATGCTTGATAATGGGAACATAGTATAGATTTAATTTGATAGTGGATGTACACATTTCTTAGAAGTAATAAAAACATTCGTTTTTGTGATATACGGTGGGAAGTAAATATTGTAGTAGTTTGTTTATGTTATGATACCTCTGTAGGTCAATAATTATAGATTTTACAAATGAGCACTTCCTTTTTGATATTTATAATCTACAAGTCAGTAGAAGTGGTAAATTTATTTTCATAATGGGAGCACGCATTTGTTTTTTGTAGTATTACCTTCGTAAGCCAATAAAGATTGTATGTTCTTTTTGGTATTAGCATATTCATCACAATTATCTCAGGTAATATTTATATTAATATTCTGTAGCCTCATATTAATATAAATCAATAGTGTATCTTATTTTTGGTAACGATAGTTCGCTTTCCTATGAGCTAATATTTATACAATTAATATTACTGAAACAATACACACTAACATATACATATAATATTCTAGAAAATAAATATATTCGCCATAAACAATATTCTAGAAAGCAAATACAAATACGACTATAGAAAAAATGTAATTCTATTTATACCCACGAAAAGAATCTAAACTTTCCAATAATCTTTCCAAAAGACACGCTTAACAGCAAAAAATTATAAATATTACTACAGTGGGTGTAGAATTTGTGTAATTGTAGTGTCTTAACTTGTTTTTTTATAATCAATGATATTTACATATTCTCGGAAATCTCTAAGATAGATATAGTCCAAGCAACATTTACTAGTTAATATAATTTATGAAATTACCAAAAAGATGCGAAAAGTGGGTAAAAGTATAGAAGCAATAAGTTCTTGTACGATTCTTATGACGAACCATGTTTAGTAGAGTTTGTAATGTAAACACATTAATTTATTGCTCCGTACGAATTAGAAAACCTCAAATTTCCAGGAAAGTACTTTTAAAGAAGGCTCTAATAGAAGAATGGAAGAAGATCTCACTTCTTATTAACTTCTAACTAATAATTTAGTTAATTTAATGCTTATCCCGCGAAGGAAGTATTATATACTTAGAAATTAATGGAAATTTCTTTTTTTCTTAATGATGTTTTAAAAATTAAACAGTTGTGCGAATACTTATTGCTTCAATATTTCTATCGATTAATTATTTTTTTCTTGTTAATTTTGCAACAGTACATAAATAGCTATTTTTTTGAATTCTATCTATTCTACAGATTTCCGAAAATATGCAGAACATCATTGTTTATAAAAAGTAAGTTAATAAATTACAATTTTACATAGTTTTTTTTAGAAATTGATCGGTGTTCGAATACTTTCTACACCCACTGTATACTCTTCCTGAAATAATTATGCTCGCATTGGATGAGTAATCATTAGACTGCCGATTTTTATGCATTTATAGGAAATTTGAATGTGCAAGAACCTACAAAATGCAAACAATATGCAATAATATAAAAAGGATTGAAAGTAAAGTTCATGTTATAATATTTGCAGAATAAAATAAATTCCTAGTTAGGTTCAATTTTTGTAGGCATGTTCGCGAAGATTTTATTTTGCATAAAGATCCGCAGTCTAGTAATCACAATCATTTCCCCACGTCAGGAGGTTTAAGGGGATCTTGCAATTGTTTCTTAGCAAAACACTCACCCTCTTTGGGAGGAGGACGCCAGATAATACCAGAATCCTGCAGCGAGAAGGCTCTAGGGAGATGAAGTCACGTACTTCAGAATGTAATCAAATGTTTTATCGACGTTAGAACGATCTGAATAACGTGCACAAATCTCTGATCCCTCTCTCCTCGATGAAGAGATGTAACTATGTATCTTTCCTTTTTCCTCTTCGTCGTAATTTTTGGTTATTTAACATAGTTTCACAAATGAATTGTCGAGCCACATGAGCCCCAAGAAGAAAACTGAAGTGAACAACGGAGAGCTCTGGCGAGAGGCACCGTGTCAATTCGTGAGATAAGATAAGCTCCAGAGGATACGCAACGACGGGGGATTTTCAGAAATTTCCTTACGGAACATGTTATCGATTCGTTATGGTTATTTAATCGTTTTCGGTCGCTAGATGATTATGCTAATTTTTCCTCCTCTTTGGAGCAATTTCTGCTGATTTGTATTTTATGGGATACACTGTAGATGCTCGATGACGATTCAATCCTATTTGTCTATTTTTTTTTTTTTGTTTTGTTTATAATACTACTATAGAAACTTGGAAGAATTTTGAATTTTAGTAATGTCGAGAAGAAAATAATAATTTAATTTCTTACCCTCTTGAAATTGATTAATTGAAGTCAATATCATGCAATCGGTACACGAAGCACAGTTTGTAGTATCTAATATTCTTATTTGTATAGATAGCATATATAAAAGTATTAACAAAAAATTGGCGATTGGACGATGGTGAATTCTTCACAATGATTGAATATTTTCGTCAGTTTTTTTCTCTACCTTTTATTTTGAAGAATACTCCACTCCTTAATGTAAAAAGGAAATAATAATTCTCACTTGAAATTTACATCATATTGTTCAGGAAGTAACCTTTTAATTGCTATTATTCCAATATGTGATGTATGAAGCCGGTTTTAATATCTACTGTTTACATTTATACAGATACTGGTACTTCAAAAAGTACAAAAAGAAAAATGTATATGCATATTGGCGAGAATATGTTTCAACTAGAGGTTTACACATACGTATGTATTAAAATTAGGGGGCAAGAATTGATAACTTAGAACACCTAATTGCTTAAAGACTAGACAATCGGAAATAAAGCCAAAGAGGTTTTAATTTTTCTTAGAGAAGTTCCTCTGCGTTGTTTCTTTCTCTTACTTATTTTCATAGATCGTTTACCCTGGAAGGTCTCTGAGCCTCTCCATGATTCACGTTATTTGTACAAAGATTGTTCTCAGTCCAGAAGTCTATAAACTCGCCGCGTCACCGTATGAAAATAATACTGTAAGCTGAAGAATAAGTAACGCTCGCTATTACGTGAAAATAGCTACTGATACGTGCACAGAAATCCCTGTTTAAACAGCTCGAATCATTCTTACATCACTGCTTAGGATACGAGTGCGTTGAGAATGAATCAAATGATCATAAACGAATTCAAATTTCTTTATGAATCTCAAGAATGAGATTAAACCTCTGTCCTACAGTTTTCAACATCACCTTCAGATACAGAATTACATTTTTGTATCATGTAACAATTTATAAAATAAAAATCATTGTATAATAAATTAAACAGTTGCACAAAACAGTTCAATTTTCATTACATAAAAATTCAGATTTTAATTCCAATGCAAAGAGTAACTTGCAGTTACTGTTTACTTATCATTAACCCCATTTTTGTCTAGATAAGAATTTTGCACATCTCAGCGTCGAAGCTTAATTAAATGTATGCTCTCGAAAGGCTAATAATTGTATAAATTATATATAGTCTTCCCAACTGATTACAGAGACAATAAAAATGATCTTACTCAAGTATGCAAAGTTCAAGGCTCGGGTTCAAGCTGTGATCGAGGCAAATAAAGATTTTCTGAACGTGCACAGTCTTGCATAGATTATTTTTCTATTTCCTGGGCACCCTTTCATTAGGATATCCCGGAAGCTAATCGTGTACCTGAAAGACCTGCGACAATAATATAGGTCAGCTATTGTTGCACAGGTAAGGGAAGGCCGTTTGGCAAGAGCACAAAGCGGGCACGGTAGTTAGACACGTGTATGCGTTATAAATACAAGTTTATCGTGGCAAATCGTTTACGTACACGCATATACAACAATCCTGACGCGGTGCAAACTTACAATTGAATTAGAGCGTGAAACTGATTCTTACAAATAATTCTACCGTGTGTACGATTAACGTGAAAACGAAGTTGCTGTTAGCTACTATTTTACAAGTATCGTCGGTACAAAATTAAATACATAATTAAAAAAATTTCATCGATTTCAAAGAAGTACAAGTGATCATATCAGGGTGGCCCACAAGTTTCTTTTAATATTATTTTTGTATAATTTTCTTAACTAAATTAATTCATTTTATTCGTATGAATGTATTTACGATACTTTCAATATAAAATTGTATTAAATTAAATCATGTTGCAAATTCATTCTAATCTTTTAAACAGAAGCGAAAATAAAAAAAAATTGCACATAATATATTCATATATTTAGTACATAATAAATCATAATACATAATTACTAATGTATAATATACATTATATTAATCTTTTTGATACAATGGTCTTCGCATCGTACGATAATCTCCATTTCTCTGGTTACATTAATGTTTGAATTTAATGTGAATCAAAACACATGGCCCACCCTTTCGTCCTTCGTTCAAAGTCGTATTTAGTTTATAGATCAAAGGTAGGAAGCATTTTGTTCACATAAACGAGAACGAATAGAAACAATCAAATGGGAAATTGTATAATAGATTACAAAGTAATCGGCATTTGATACGGGCTGCGGCGTAGATAATCAAACAGACTAAATTATGTAAATTTTATAGATACAATCTGTGTACCTATAGTTTCTTCTTTTCGCGTCCACAGAGATGAGAAAAATTCTAGTCTGGATCAAAATGTCCAATAAAAAATGCAAAATAAATTATGCAATCCGTTATCCATTAAATAAAAATTACAATTTCAATTTGACATTTCACAATGAACTAAATAATTTCACTGTTCAGTTGAATAAACAATATAAATTAATATAAATTTATTCAAATCGAATTTTGTCCTCCTCTGTACGCGCAATAAACATAAATTATACATTAAAAGAAATGTACGCTATTATGGTTCTCTTTAGCCCATCGTCCGTGCAATTTTTCCCGTTAAAAATGAAATCATTACGATGATTATTGCACAGCCATCAAGTAATAAATAGAGCTCGTAATAATTTCGAATGCATTTCGAGAGTTTCATTTGATTTTTTAAATCTTTTTATTGTGCAAGATAGTCTGTGTCTGGCTCGATGCGAAGAGTACCTGTCTTTCACCAAAAAAAAGGTGAGAATAAATGAAGAACATATGTCTTATTCTTTCGACAAATCATTGTATTATTTGTCAAAAGCGCGTTAACGTCGAATATCATTTCATTAAATGTTTACACCGAGTGAAACGAATAGAATTCGCAATCCATTGAACTGGACTTTGAAGAATAGTAAAAGATAAAGCTAGAGTGCTAATGTTGATCGTTATTCAACAAATGCAAACCGTGTCTCGAGATCGGTACACGACCGTTCGCGTGTACCAATGCACGATATATAATACAGTTTAAGAGAAAATCGAATGTCGAGAATTCCTCCAAAGTTTATGATCACGAGTACACCCGTTGGTCTGTACAAACTAGAGCGTCACCTTCCGTGTAGACAGGGGTACTATCACAAACCATTTTTAAAAGTAATCGTTAGTAGAAATGCTTACACATAGACAAAGGAAACTTACTGTGTACTGTCATCCTGATGTTGCTATTTATTCTATTGTGAAACACTCCACGGTGATGCGATGCAAAGCGTGGGATAACTCAAAAGTCTCTAAATTAAATTGATTAGATTCCTAAGTGCAAAGTGAAAGTTTTCAAGTATGTAATTGGCAGTAACGATCTATCGATATAGTTCGCTTCAGTTATAAATCTTATTTCTACTTTGAAAGGATTACGACACCGTGACGACCTGAGGAATGAGATAGCTTTAGAGAATTTATTTCAAGGGCAGATATGTAACTTCATGAAACATTTTGTAACAAAATTACAGGCCCATCCTAGAAATAAATTATGAAAAGCTACCTCAGTGGGTAATCTTGTCGTAACCATTCAAATTTCGTTTCACTGGAATGTTCAGGTTGTGACGGCATCCCTGTCCAACGTATTGGATTGACATATCGCTAGAGAGAAAGGGAATTTGTATATCTGTACAATGTTAGAGTTCAATCTCGTCTGCGCCACGTGAATTTCGCTCTTTGACTTGACGCTTCCGTGGCTACCGGGGGCGGATGCGAATAAGGGCAAGCAGGTTTAGTGCAGAAAGGATGATACTTGCACTGTTGCGCGGGATGAGAGAATACGCATCCCAACTTTGTGCACGATAAGCCGAATTTGCATTTAGGATGTCTGTAAGCGCACTTGCTTCCGAATTTACACGCTGGGAATGCACTGTAATGAAAAGAAAATAATTAAATGACCGCCTATACGTGGTAAGCCAATTTAAGGAGACTGTCTATTCCAAAGATTAAAAGATATCCGTTTACTTTACTAGGCAGGCCCCTTAAAGCTATCGAAAAAAAGAAATAACCTGCATATAACGAGAGGGTGAAGATATGCGCACTTATTTCCCAACGTACAGTTGGGCCAGTATCTACATTTTTCTTTCGACTTGTCTATAACTGTCACTGCATTTTCGGTTAATGGCTTCTTTTCTAAACCTGAAAGAGCAAGAAAAAAGGTTAGAAGGAATTTTCTTATAATGGACATTTAATAAGCGATTTACAATTAGGTTACTCACGTTTGGTTAATATTGGAGTCGTTGGTAAGGTGCTGGATTTCAAAACTGCAGGACTGGGCGAGTGAGATCTATTATACACTATAGGACTTAATTTTCTTCTCTTTCTCGGTACTTCCTCAGTAATCTTCTCGACATTTTCGGTGTTACAATTTTCGTTATTCTCTTCAGCTCTTTCTTTTCCACTCGCGTCCTCCTCATCTTCCACTTCGGTTACTTGAAAAACAGATGTTTCTGACTCATTCTGAGTATATACGTCATTTTGTGGTGTTAAAAGCACAAGTTCATCGTCTTCATTTACCTTCAAATACGATTCAGACGTTAACTCAATGAATTGGTAAAGAAAGTCAAGAAATGTGCATCGGAATGAGTTTAATAGAAAAGTATTAAGAGCTATTGTTCTTGTTAACTACCTCCATTTCTAATCGTTCCTCGTCGTCGGACGCAGTTTTCTCCTTTGCGAGATTATTGTTGTATCCGTTCAAAGTGACCAGAAACTTCTGGTTGTCGTCGCTCCTTTGGAACAAAGACATTACAACCCCCATGTGTTCTTCTGTAACTGACTGATGTATGTCTGTAAACCACATAATATTGAATGTCTTATGGAAACAATTTTATTTCAACTTAAATTATTTGAATTGTTATATATATATGTATAATTCTATTGTTTTATTTTTTATGAAATCTATGTATCAGTCTTTATAAGTATCCCTCTAAACTTGGTCCCTTTTCATAACTCGTACAAGTACTTTAGAATAATATGTGATATTACGCTATTAAATAATATATGATATAAGCTATTAAAATGAAATGAGGGATCGTGAAAACATTATTTTGCGAATTTGTACCTCCAACCAGTGTTCTTTTAAAGTATATATAATGTGAATGAATCTTGCATGGCCATGTGGTTTTTTAAAATGTATACAATTGTAAACAAAACGTATCGGTTTATGTAGTATTTATTAACAAATTTCAAAAAAATACACCACGATCAACAAAATTAAATCAACATTGTAATCTATATAAAAACCTAGGTATTATATATGTCTGCCTGTGTCTTGAAAACGTACTTACAAGACTTCGATTTAGTCTCGGACACATCCGTGTTTAATTCAACTTGAATCTTCTCCATGACCAATCTCTTGTTGGAATTAAGGTGTACCGATAAATTTTGGCCTACGTCTCGAACGGGACCAGGCTTAAGGCGTTTTAATGTTTGCTTCTTATCCTAAGGAAATAGGCGTTTAATGAAAATAAAAGATACATTTTCTATCAAACTTTTAAGTAATCAAATCACATTATGCATACCAATAAACATGGTTCTGGATTTTTTTGTGTGACGACAGATTGATTAGCTTCTGCAACGGCTCTCAATAACAGCGATTGTGTAGCACGTTTCTGTGCGGGTTGTAACGGCTTCAAAGGTCTCGGCGTTACAATTACTTTACTGGGTATCTTGGTGTCTTCAATATCTTCCGTATCGCTGGATTCCTTGCTAGTTTTCTCCAACGATTTTAATCGTTTTCTTTCAGTCTTCATTGGTATAGATTTATTTACAGCTATTATGCGGGATTTGATAGGCCCAGAGTTCTTCGCGGACTGCTCAACCTCGTCTAATTCTTCTTCCGCACCTAGATTAAGGTAGTCCTCGTCCTCGCTACTCTGGGAACGCCTAATCGTCGAATTGAAACCACATTTAACGCTTACCGGCCTAAAATTATTTCTGAATGGTTCCAATCTATTCTTTATATTTTTATTGTTACTTAAAATATCGCGATCTTGATCTAGAAGTTTGCTCTTGAAGTCTGCCGGTTCTTTACTTCCTAATTGTTTCTGCACCTTATTGAAACTCGCGATACCTAAACGATCTTTAATCGTACCCGTTGTTTTCTCTATTAGTTTCGACTTTAAATTTGTAGTTACTTTCTCCCTTAACTCTATACTTTTAGGTACTTTCTCGACTTTAGAATTACACAGTCGAATCTTGATATCGCTAGCTTTGTCCGAGTCATTGTGTTTTAATTCGATTTCACGACTCCTCTTCGCACGATCGTCTGCATCGAAGTTCCTTCCTCTTTGGAAGTTATTGTTGCGGTTGGTATCGAATCGATGCTTCTCAACGCGCTTCTCATTCTGTCTGTACCGACTTTCGTTATCTATTTTCTCCCTGTGAATTTCGAATTTCTTTCTGGGAGACGCTATACCGAGGCGATTTTTAACGGACACAACAGAAGTAACTTTTGGTTTGTTAATACAGGACTTCAATTTCTTTGTGTTGTCCTCTGTTGTAGTTTCAGCATCCTCTTCGACCTTTGATCGCTTTGTTTCAATTAGTTTCTTCTCTAAAGTATCGCGATAATTAATGGACATATCTAACGGCCTTTTTAAATTCCTGGATGATGCATCATCCACCTTTGACTCGATATCAAGATCTCCAGACTTGATACTAGAGGTTTCAATGATGCTTATTACTTTATGCGTGTTTCCATTCTGATTATCATTTGATTGTATCTTCTTCACCACAGGCTGTGGAAGAATGGTACTGTTTACTTCGGCATCCACTTTCTCTTCGTGACTCACACTCTTCACAGGCTTATCTATAGCTTTATTTTGAAGTGTATCCAACTTCTGACTAGATACGGATGGTTTTGCGCTTTGTTTGTTGACTGACTTGTCATCCTTTATTGTTTTATTGGAAGACTTATCTGTGGCTGGGGTGACGAGCTGATCTTCCAAGAAAGAGGTTGTCGATGATTTTTTCTTTTTCCTTTCTTCCTCCTGCTTCACAACAACTGTAGGCACAAATTCTCTTAATGATTTCTTTTTTGCTACGGTAACCTTCTGCAACTTCTTCAACACTTGGTCATGTAACCAATCGACAAATGGCGTTGTACAGCTTTCCAAAAAGAGGTTCAGATCATCATGCATTTGTTGACGAGACTTTTTATTTACAACCATTACTAAAATATAATCTGGCAACTCTTCATCGTATCGTACTCCTAATTCTAGCAGTTTAGCACGAATGGCGCTCTGAAAGAGAATAATAACAAGCATGATTAGAGATTGGACAAAATAAAATGGAGTAAACCTGAATAAGATGTTACAATTGATTGTACAGATATAGTGATTTTATTAAGTTTCAAGAGGACTGTAAACTAACATCCTCATTGAAAGTGAAATACAAGTCCTTTGCAATGCATTCTGTGGACCACAATGCATTGATATTGCTTTTTGGAGCAGGCAAAATCTTAAAGTTCAGGTGCACAAAAGAAGCCTTTCGAATTAGAAATGTTGTCCAAAATTGTTGACACATTGAAGTTTCTTTGAAATCACTATAATCATACCATCGACTGTACCTTTTTAATCTGAAATAAAATAGCTTGCAGGAGTATTATAAATGTTGTCTGAAACCGACAAGGAACGATTGCAAGAACGTTAAAACAAAAGTTATTGATAATCCTACGATATAACAAATTCGAAGCTACTAAACAAGACTAGATGTTCAGAAAAATTTAGGATGGCCAGTTAGAAGTGCGAATCTTCTACTTACTCGCAACTGATTTGTAACTTCTACACCGCGTATGTCCATGACTGACGATCACATTTAACAAGTTGATCGCGCGGAAGAAGTAAACGGTTGTCGAGTCAAGAAATTGACGATATTATCACGAATGTTAAAGAATAAAAACATCCTCTGCCACGAAGGATCAGAATGCCTCCTTCGCACTGAATAGGCATTTCATATAGATAGGAAACCACGCAAATACTTTATACTCTTCATACTGAAAACAAGCACACGAAGGTTTTTATCTCGACTGTCCACTATCCACGAACATAGGAACACAGGAATATAGGGATCGGGCACGGACACAAGAATATAGAGACTGGGCATAGACTGGCCATCCCTTTCAAGGAGTTACAACATTTTTGGGACACCCTGTATAGTCCTATACCAGTGTCTATCCCTACAGGGTGTCCCAAAAACGTTGTAACACCTTGAAAAGGGTGGTTCGGGAGGTGATTTGAAACAACTTTTTCCTTAGCAAAAATGTTGTCCGAGGCTTCGTTAAGGAGATATTAACGGAAAACCCCGACCAATCAGAGCGCGTAGCCTTCGCTACCCCGCTCGCTCCAACGGTATACGCGCGCTCTGATTGGTCGGGGTTTTTTGTTAATATCTCCTTAACAAAGCCTCAGACAACATTTTCGCTAAGGAAAATGTTGTTTCAAACCACCTCCCGAACCACCCTTTTCAAGGACCCCCAAAATTTTTGGGACACCCTGTATACTAAGGACGTGGTGCGGTATGAAGCCAAGGGGGGGAGACGCGTCGGCCATCTTACGTTGCCAATTTACAGCGGGAAGTTTAAATAAGACTATAGTTAAAAGTATAGTTATATGTGTAGAAATAAATTTTTTAGAATTTAAACACTTTGAATATCTAAACAAAACAAAACAAAATAATGAAATATTTAATTGTTGTCTTATTCACTTACCTGTGGAATGTTATATTTTTATAATTACCAACTGCTGCACGTTCATTTTCAGAATGAAAATGGGAATATTTAACGGGACACGTATGCATTTTCAAAAAATAACTGCTTTTTCACGAATACAGTAACTTTTGCTTGTGATTACTCTGGAAACTGCTTCTAACAATAAATGAATAAGGTTCTTGGCGGAAATCGGGGATGCGCGTTTAGTCACAGATTATAGTCTCTATACAGATGTCTAGCAGTCTTACGAATTCGTAATGGCAACCTAATATGGCGAACATGGCTTCACTCCGGGTTCTGATATATCTGGACCCTATATTTCTAGTCTAAGATGGTCATTTTTGTAAATAAATTATCGTATCAGAAAGTTTTGAACAATATTATTGTGTTCTATCCTGAATTTGAAAGTGAATATACTATTCTAACGTAATGCTTTTACCTGATACAGACGATTAAAAGAACAACACATCTTTTATAATTACCGATCATAGATGTCTCCAATTCTTATTATATTTTATCTGTAAACGAACGTAATTTATTCTCTATAAAGGCGTGTGTATTTATATGTATGTATTTGACATTAATCGTAAAAATTTGTTTAAAACTTAACAAAGGCCGTGTGATATCATACATGACATTAATATAAAATATTCTATACGCATTATATAATCTACATACTTGTATATAGGTATTTTTAGTTCAATACTCACATATATTTATATATGTATACATACGTATATCATGTATAAATTCTTATTTTTTTTGTTTGGACTCCATTGAAATAAATAGTCGGTTCAAAAAAGCGATAAAACTGCTTTGTGTAAAAACGAATATTTTCTTACATTCGTACAAGGGTAAGTATTCAATTTACATATTGATTAGAACATAACAACATATTGAAAACTCATAGATAAAACCATACTGTATTACGAGATTACCTTTATAATTGGAAAAAAACTATTTTCTATACTATCTGTCACATTTGCTAAATTGGTGCTATTCAGTTATATTTTAGTCTTACACGCTACTTCATACAAGGTTTGCTAGATTTGCTACCTAACTTAACAGACACTCATTTCGATAACAATATAGACATCGAACCACAATAGGGATAGTCTTATATTTTTTGTTTGTTTCAGGTCACGTGATTATTATCCGTGACGTGAACCGCATCAGCGAATTAACTCGACCAAATCGTACTTTTTCTGCAATAAATGTATTTCTTGACTTTTTTTTCTTTTACTTCACTTAAAACTAAGAGTAGCAATAGTAATTTTATAGCAGCAGCAGCAGCAGCAGCAATAATGATAATATTTATAATATCTATCGTTAACATATTTCGATAAAATTATATTAATAATTATAGTTATAATCGTCATGATCATCATCATTTATATACATATATATTACGCACACACGCGTACACGTATGATCAACGCAAATTACAGCTTTCAAAAACTCTGCACGATCGTAAGTATACGCGTATATTACACGCAATGAACTTTTTTTTTTTCATAAGAAATCTTATAGGTATGTATCGTTCCGGCTCACGCAATCTGTTGCTCTATTTTCAGAATTGAGATTGATCTAAAATTATAATTTTGAATATGGAAGTGATCATCAGCACCGCGACGCATAATTTCCACGACAAATTGATAGTATTGTTTTTAACAACTTCGTCATTCTCATTTCTAAATTCATTGATTCGGTGGGGCGTATTACTCGTGATACAATTAAACATTTTTCATCGCCAAATGTTTTATTTTCGAGGCGAATGAAACTATTAAAAAGTGATACTGAAAACTTTTTGTTCTTCAAATTAACTTAACAATTGTGTTTATATGACTTATACTATAATACTAAGTGTAAGTAGACAAAAACGTGTAGTTTTTAGAAGAGAATCACCAAATAGCTTTCACAGATATTGCTTGATATGTTTAATAAAAAAACGTTTTTTTTAGCAACTTTAAATCACACCAAGATAAACTACACGGAATCGAAACGTTTGGAAACTCGTGCATCGCGGCTCAAGACTCTCACCTCTGAGTGGAATTTAAGAATATATGAAAATACTAATATACAAATGTCGTGGGCGTATTGGAAACACCAAATTACAAATTATCCAACTACTGAGTTGTTTTTAAAAAGGGGATTTTCTCCTCGAAAACGCACTAGCCTTTTGAGATAAAACCAGCCGTGACACTTCACGACAAATATTGTAATGTTGTTATGTTGTTAAACAAATCTATTGTTTTTCAAACAAATGCGATCACTGTACAAGTTTTTTTTTTTTAAATTCATTAGTATATCTCGGGCGATACCACGATCAACAAGGTTTGCGTTGTGAAATAAGTTCAGAAGGAGTTGAACAACTGCAACGTAAGTTTTAGAAATTTAATTATATATAATAATCCATTAACGTAAACGATTTTCATTTCCAATTGACGAAAAGCAACATCAGAAAGATGGTGTAATGTATCTACCCACAAATCTTAATTACTTTCTAGAGCTCCTCCGTAAATGCGATTGTACTTAATAAATCATGAGCAAACTTTTGCGATGATCTAATTGTTACGCTATGTGTTTCCGACCAAGTGAATTTTTCTTTCAACATAAAAGGTATGTCTACAGTGGTATGAAAACATCATAGTATCACTCCACAACGAAGGACATCAACAGTGAGTTGTAAAGATGCAATTAAAAAGGGCAGTTCACATACTGTTCGCCATACCCAATAAGAGAGCATTACAATATTCAGAAATAATGTGTTGAATGCTCAACTAGCCAACCATTAATTTGGAAAGTCAAGTATAGCACAAACACACAATATGAAATACAACACAGTCTCCTATGTGAGGAAGTCAAACGAATGCTCCATGGTATCAGTTTTAGATTATTTAAATAATTCTTAGATTCGAAATATGTTCGTATAATTCGTTAAGAACATCCAAATAGTGTTCATATATTCAATTATTTTAAATGAAATCTAAAAGAAAACCAAGGAGCATACCCGTGACTTCCAGAACATATCAAACTCGCTGTAGTATTTTCAAAATGTGCAGGTACGCGTATGTACGATCTGACCTGTACATCTAGGTGCTTGTCCAAAGTTTACATTGCTCCAAAACCTAGCAGGCACAAGAATCACCTTTGCCATTGTTTCTTTGGTCATTGGTCAACTTAATTTGGTCAGGGAATTCGTTATACAATTCCACCTGAAATAACAGTATGTACATATGTTATTTAATATATACAAGAAATGGATTATGTAAAATGATAAAAGTAATTATAGATGACTTACTTCACCTTCCTGAGCTAAAGCATTCTTTGCTATCGTTTGAAAGGCTTGTTCAACATTAATGGCCTCTTTAGCACTAGTTTCAAAGTATGGAATATTATTCTTAGATTGACACCATTGTTGTGCTCTCTTACTAGAAACCTGAAATGAATAGAAATGAATATTAATACGAGATAGGTTAAAAATTAATATAGTTCGAAAATATTCTTACCGCTCTGGATTCCAAATCAACTTTATTCCCAAGTACAACGAACGGGAAGTTGTCTGGATCCCGAGGGGAAGCCTGAATTAAAAATTCATCTCTCCACGAGTCTAGAGATTTGAAGCTGGTTGGGGCGGAGACGTCGAACACAAGTACACAGCAATCCGCACCTCTGTAAAATGCCACACCAAGAGACTGAAATCTTTCTTGGCCTGCTGTATCCCAAATCTGAAGAAATGTAAACAAAATAAAAGATAAATTAATCATAAGACATACACAAGATAATAATATCATTGTTTTTAAAAAAAATATCTACAATATTCAACATTTTGTTTTTTTATATTTGACATAGGGAACATATATTTACCTGCATTGTCACTATCCTATCATCTACCATAACTTCTTTGGTAAGAAAATCTGCTCCAATTGTAGCTTTATACTGATTGCTAAATTTTTTGTTTACGTATTGATTCATCAGGGAAGTTTTACCAACTCCTGAATCTCCCAGAATAACAACCTTCAGCAACAGTTTCTTACGAGATGCCATTGTGAACTAAAAGCAAAAGAAACCCTTTTTCATTGGTAATCTTATTAATAAATTATATTAAGAGTTACAAGGTATTCCTTACTAATCCTATGTGATAAATGTTTTCGTTGTCAAAATATTATACAAAGGTGGTATTAAAATATGCAGTTATGAATCGGTAGATGCCTTGACAATCGAGCTCATATATATACCGGATGCCCAAATCAGAGATAACAATTGCAAGTAATTGGTGTATAGGGTGAATGAATCATCAAGTTTGCAGAAGTCTGCTTGATCTAAGCAATCATAAATAAATACAAAGATTCTTTGTTACATAAAGGAGGAAAGTACAGTACCTTAATAAAATAATAATTACAAGTCGAATTATTCCGTTGTAAGATTATTTTCTCATTGTTGGGTAAATATCGTATTAGGATGCAACAGCTTCGTTTAGTAAAGGTACATAATAAAATTATATAAACGCAGAACGACGGTCAGAGAGCGTTACGGACGCATAACTTTTTTCGTGAATCATTGAACGTGAATGGGAAAAGTACTCCCCTTGTAATGACGTATGAATGTACATTACTTAAAAAAAATCATTGCGCGAAAGTGTTTCGATTACACGATTTGGCGGTTAACGACTACGATATTCCAGCGATATTTGCCATGAATGCTCAACACAACCGTGAATGTGCGTAAATAGACGCTGTTAAGGTATCAATAAGGTACACGATCGAACAGAGACAAAATAGAATCCGTTTAACTGCGATGCTTGAAAACCTGTCAACACGCGATCTCAACAATTGAGATTTATTAAGACGATCGGACAAGTGTCCAATGAAACGCATATGACGCACGTTGAGAGATGTAGACGATGTTTGACGGAATAATAAAATATCAATTATAACTCGCGTTACCTTGAATTAGATAGAAAACAGTGAGTGAAATTTTCCCGAGCCAGCACTTCACACAAAGAAAATGGCGTGTTATGAAATCACGAGTATGACAACGATGTCGTCACCTGTTCTTCGCCTTTATCGACCAAGCACGATTAAAACTCGATTATCGAAATCGATCCAGTACTCGATACACGCAACGTTAACGAAACAGGCGGTAATATTTAAAAGCACTAATAAAAACATTTACTAATCTGATTAAGGGTTTTCATTAATATGAATATAAAAATTCAATTTTCGTCATGTATATAAAATATAACTAGATTTCTAAAAGGAAGACTATTTTTATATGTTCCATAACACATGAAAAATTAAATATATATTTGTAACTACTACAATGTAATACGAACATAAAGTTGTTACTAGAATTTTATAAAAATATAAAATTTTACGCGTAAAATATAAAGCGTACATTTTTTTTAATGTAACAAACAAACAAAAACGCATGACTTTAGTGGACTCTATATAAAATAGCACATTCTTTTATTGTACATAGTATTAATAAAAAGAAATGAGGAAATTATATGTTCAAAACATATCTTCTTTTTGATGCTCTAGCTTCGGTATGCTCCTCTCTATCGTTATCGCTAATCTGTCTTTTTTTGTGATATACATTCTCATTATACGATTTTTTAGATGAATTTGACTCCTGTGAGCGATTTCGTGATTTTTCAGAGTATTCATTGGCTTCTTCGTCCGATGATATTTCTTGCTTTATAGCATTTAGATCGATGTGATCGCGAGTCTCAACTTGACAATACCTAACTGCCGTGTATCCACTGGAAAATACATATTTAATACCTGAGTAAGCGCTATATTATGCAATATTTCACACGAACATACCTTGCTTTCCGGTAAAGTTCATAGAAGCCTTTATTGCTATTCAATTCGGCTAATTTAAACAAAAACTTTTCATCGTGGCTAATTACAAGTAGCTGAAAATTCTTTTGATGTGATCGTATTTTAACAACCCTACGACATAAAAATAATAAGTGTAAGAATTTTAAGCAATAACCACTATATGTATTCCGTATAAATTATTTGAATAATTATACGAATTCAGACATACTTGGCTAATGCACTCGCTAAACTATCTGCATTTTGTTGATCCAAGTTTGTTGTTGGTTCATCCAACGCGAGAATTCCGCAATCTTTGCAGAAAGTTTCTGCCAAAGCGAGCCTTATAATTATAGAAGCTAAAACCTGAAATAGGATGTTTATAAGTGACATTAAAATAATATGAATGTATTGCATTTAAAAGCACTTACTCTTTGACCAGCACTGCAGCGACCTTTCATATCTAATTCGTGACCATGTTTTGTTTGAACCAGTCTATAGTTGTATGTTCTTCTTTTAGTACCTACACCTTGAGTAGCATCTGTGCGAATTTCTATAGACGTCGTATCTGTTCCAGTATACACAAGTTTCCACATTTTTTTTATAATTCTGTTAACTGTAGACATGCGTTCTTCATGATATTCCATCATAGCAACATCTAATACTGTACTGTATGCTTTTAAATTTAATATGGCTTCTTGCATTACCTAATTTAGAAATAAGTTATGTCAAACGTGCATTACTATTTACATTAAATGCTAAATGTATAAAATAAAATATTCATAACATATTACTGTTAATTCGATGCATTTGCTCTTATAATGTCTACGAGCTTGCCTGTAAAGTTCCTTCCTCAACTCTTGGGTATACTGTAGAATAGCTCTTTGTAATTCTTCTTGATTACCTTTAGCCATGTTTTTCTACGAATAATTTAATCGTAATTCAACTATTATTAAAAAATAACATAGGTATCGATAAACATAGGTAAATTTCCTACCTGACGGAGGAGAACCTCTTCTCGACTTTGTAAGTCCTGCCATTTTTCTTTCATTTCATCATAGTTTATAGTCTTCAGTTTCTCTTCTATATGCGAGCATTGTTGTTGTAAACTTTTAACATTTTCATGAGTTTTTCGCAACAGAATATTATCAGATAATTCTCTTTTCCGGATTTCCTGACGATTAATTTCCTCCTTTAACTTATTTATCATTGCTTCAGCGGTACTTTTCTCGCGTACAAATTTGTTGATGGAATTCTGATAATTTTTTATCTTCGATTCAGAGCGCTCTAAAGCCTCGGGAATTTTACGATATACAAATGCATCTACTTCATCTTGCACTTTTTGTAACTCTCTTAAGCGTCTAGTACCTTCCGTTAATAATTCTCTATCAACTTCGTGTTTTTCCCAATTATCTTTCTTCTTTTTTTCTAACTTATCAATTCCTGCATTTAATTCAGTTTTCGCAGCAGTCACATTTCGTCTTAGTATATCTACAGACTCTCCAAGAGAAACTTCTTTCGTGAACAATGCTTCCTGCTGATCTTTTAATTGTTTTAATTTCTGCATGCCTGAACGTATTTTTAACAGTTCTTCGTGTAATGTATTTTGTTCTTCTCGAGCATTATGCATTTTTTCATTGTACGCGTTTATTTTCGACTGTAATGTTTCTATGTCATCGCGGATATTTTTTACAGATGCTTTCAATTCTTCTCTATGACTTTGAGCTTCTTCGAGACTACGTTCCGATTTAATTCCAGCGAGAACCATGCGAGATTGAAAATTATCTATTGTTTGTTTGAGTTTTGAAATTT
The DNA here is from genome assembly GCF_026283585.1 of Hylaeus volcanicus. Classification (NCBI taxonomy): domain Eukaryota; kingdom Metazoa; phylum Arthropoda; class Insecta; order Hymenoptera; family Colletidae; genus Hylaeus; species Hylaeus volcanicus. Next base: position 13,661,532 of record NC_071978.1, on the reverse strand, counting down.
CATCGACATATTTATCCCACAACATAATATCGCCCATAATATCTTTGCACATCGTTAATTTACTTTCAGGGTTGGATTTCTTTTCTTTTAACTTCGTTATAGATGTTCGCGACTTTGTCAAGTTCTCTTTAGACATTTTTAAATTATGTATTATTTTATCTAATTCATTTTCTTCTAATTGTATTATTTTTTCAACTACTGGTTTTAGTTGCAACATCTTATCATATTTCTCTTGCTGTATCTTCAACTCTAATTCGCATTCTTTCAAACGATTTGGATGATCTTCCATTTCTGTTTCCATTTCCCTCAATAAGTTCTCTACAGATCTGCGTTCTTCAAAGCCTCTGTGGCATAAAGGACAACAAGGGTTTGTTTCTTTCAATTGCTTCATATACTCCTTATAAGCAACACTTCGATGAGCATATAGTCCCCTTTTGTCTTGTAAATCTTTGACTTTTCTTGATTGCAATAATAACGTTTCATCAAAGTCCTTGTAATGACAAATTGACGAGATCTTTCCTTTATCTGACTCTATTTCCTTCTTTTTCTTTTCAAGTTCGTTCTCAACATGTGATATTGTTGTTTCTAATGTTGTAGAATGACGCTCTTCTGTTTGGATTTCCCGCGTAATAGATTCTATTTCATTTGTTAATTTTTTCTGAGCCGCATCGAAATAGGTTCTTAGTTTAGTTTCTGTTAGTTCATTAATATTCAATAACTTCATTATAGTTTCCTCGTGTTTGACTTTTAATTTTTCTAAATCTTTTTCTTTAGAGAGCAACGAAGATTTATGTATTTCTAATTCAGCTTGCAGTGAACTCTGTTTTAATAAGGAAGCTATTTCTTCATCGACTGCATTTAACATAGCATCTGTTTCACTTCGTAACTTAGTTTTATCAAGAACCTCTTTTCTTGCAGCATCTACATCCATGGTTTCGCTTAATTGTTGAAGTCTATTTTTCACCTCATTCATTTTCGATTCCATAGAGTTCAACTTATTTGCTGCAGCGCCAACTTGCATGATTTCCAATTTTATTTTGTTAACTTCATCTCTTGTCTTAATTACTTCATTTTCTTTTATATTTTTTTCCGATTCTATTTTTGAGTATTCACTACGCAAAGTATCTACTTCTTTTTGCAGTTGTTTTTCTTCTTCAGCCCTCCTTACTCTGTTTTCTTCTACTCTGTTTTCTAATTCTCTCATTCTCTCTTGTAACCTTTTCGAAAGAGCTAAAACTTCTACTTCGGATACATTAGAGTCTATGTTATCAAGATTCCAAGCGGATAATGTTTCGTTTAATATCTTATTACGAAGAGCAACTTTTCTTTCCTGATCTTTAATTTGTTGCTGTAAAGAACCACTGGTTACCCTTTCATTGGCTAATGTATTTGCTACCTTAGACTCTTCTTTATCAATATCTTTTAATCTCATCTCAAATTCTGTTATTTCACAAGCTTTTCCCATTAAGTTTTCATCATATGATTTTATCTGTGACATTAATTCCTCCATTGTTCCTTCAAATACTTCTCCTATATTTTCTTTTAACCTATTCAACTGCTGTTTGGTTATATCATATTCTGCTCTTGTTTTTCTTTCCTCAGTTTGCAAATCTTTATATTCAGAATCTACTTTTTGTAACTTTTTCATCTCTGCAATTAAAGGTTCTAATTCTTGATCAATGTCTGCTATTTTTGTTGTAGTATTTTGCAATCGTTTTTTATGATCTTCAAGTTTTGTTTCCTTATCTACTACTTCAGAAACAACTAATTCAGCATTCTGTTTTTGTTCTCTCAATACAAGAACTTTCTGTTGTAACTCTTTGCTCAACTTTGTAATATTTTCAAGAGCTTTGTTAAAAGCAGCACTATCAAAAATTTCATCAAATTTTTCTTTTAACTTTTTACCATCTTGAAATGGCCAACTAAGATCTTCTTGATGACAAAATATTACATATTCTAAAATTGGTTTTGTTACACCCATTGCTGTTGTTAGCTCGAGGTCAACATTGGCACATCGATTAGTTATTGATACCACCTTTGTTAATAAACAGAGAAATTAATAAAAACTTATACTATACTTGTACTGTAATATATACTATCAGAGCGTACCTCTTTTGAACCTTTATTTAATCTACTTAAGGCACTGTCGAGTGTTTTAAATTTCATTGATGCATTTGCTTTTGTAGATTCTATTGTTCTACATATTGTATAAATATTACCCCCAGAATCAATTATTTCAGCTTTCACAACACCTCGCACCTGTGTGAATAGAAATATCAACTAAGCAACAATAATTTTCATAAAAAAAAAAAAAAAACATAGATGACTAGTGTATAGAATGGTAAATCGTACTCATTGAGTAATGGTAAATCGTACCGAAGAAGTTGTTGTCAAACTCGGATCGTGAATAAAAAATTTCCCGCGATCCGAGCCGGGTGGAAATTCGCCGCATGTAGCAAATTTAAGAGCTTCGATGATTGTTGTCTTCCCAGTTCCATTTTGGCCAAGAATAAGCGTCAAAGGTCGTGAAAACCGAATATTAGCCTCCTCGTTATCGTCCCCGAAATTACGAATACCGCGTATCGAAAGTCTTCTAACTCGTGACATTGTTCAAACTATGTTCAGTACAGAGCACAGCTCAAAATTTCAGACACTGTAAATTGTAACGATAGAATGAAAATCAGTACTTGACAAGAAAACAATCAAACAAATACCTTACATACATATCTTATCAAAATAAGTTGTTATTATTCCTATACATGTGTCAAATGTAAGCTAATTCCATACGGGTGTAAACAAACTAGGGGGAGCATGGACTTATTATTAGAGGGGTTGTTCTAACAAAGATTAGGTAGCAGGGCCGACGTGACCTTTTGCGGGGCCGAGCTCAAAAATTTTGCGGGGCCTGAACTCACATTCAAATTCTACACTTAAATTTTACAACGCGGAATTATTTCTTTACAAATGCTGTCACATATCTTTTATAAGATGAATATTAAATAATAATACTTTGATGATTTTTGTCACTCCTTTAAACTGAATCATTGCTAATAAAAAAATTCAACATTTTCGTAGAACGCGAGCCCCCCAAAATACGGGGCCGAGTTCCGCTGAATGCGCTGAACCTGCCTTGCGCCGGCCCTGTTAGGTAGAATGAAATTTGACAATGTAAAATGTAAATAGATATAATAATATTATAGATGTCATTTTCTAGTTTTATGATTGATGGTGATTTCTAAAGATATTATTTAGCTTTTTGTGTATAAGGCAATGAGTCTTGAAAGGTTACCGCTCATTAAGTCGCTCTGTGAACGGGTCTTAGTATCAGTTGGTATCAGTGGCGCCATCGGTAGCCTTTATGAATACCAGAATACACTTATAGTATATATAATGTATAGGTTATATCAGGTTTTATATTACGTGAAACATAAGCGTGTAGTTTAAATGTAAACTTGAAAATGCATATTATAATATTTTCTAAATGACAGTACAATCAACATATCAGTACAATGACATTTTTCAATTTCACTGCATTTAGAGGAACACGATTAGTGTTTAAATTTAAGAAATCGAATAAAATATTCTTATCAATTGTTAAATCGAAAACACAACATTATGTTTGTAACAGAGAATCACATACGACACCGAAAAGTGGTCTATTGAGTGTGTTATTTTTTGGTACAGACGAATTTTCGGTTGAAAGTTTAAAAGTCTTGTATAATAAATAGTAAGACAATTTTTATGTTTTTATATAAAATCCATTTGTTCCTACTGTACGTGTATGATTGTAATTTTTTTTATTTAGCCAGTCTAAAGTTTTACGACGATTGGAAGTTGTTACTGTAAATAAAGGAAAAGAAAATGCAGTGATGAGTTATGCAAAAGAGAATAAAATTATTGTAAATAACTGGCCACCTAAGCTCAATGCATCTGAATTTCATATTGGGATAGTTGTGTCATTTGGTCATATGATTCCATCGAGTATTATAAATTCATTCCCATTGTATGTCATTTTTTTTCTAGCGATACACAATAATTTACATTGTATACATCTATTATTATTTTGCAGGGGTATGTTAAATGTTCATGCTAGCTTATTACCAAGATGGAGAGGAGCAGCACCAATAGTTTATTCAATAATGAATGGAGAAGTGCAAACAGGAGTTACAATAATGAAGATTATGCCAAAAAAGTAACATTCACTATTAGGAAATTTGAAAGTCTTTTAACAAAATGTATATCTTAAGAAATTGAATATTATTTTAGATTTGATGTAGGAGAAATAGTGTTACAAGAAAAAATTAATATTGGTGAACATGAAACATTGCCAGAACTATATGCTAGATTAGCAAAGCTTGGAGCAAATCTTTTAGTAAACGTACTTGAAAATTTACCACAAATATTGCAATCTGCAAGACCTCAAGATGAAGAAAATGTCACATATGGTAAATATACATTTATATAATTGATAGAACCATTTTATCAACAGTCCAAATATAATTTCTGATTCATATCTTTTAGCACCAAAAATAACATCAAAAATAGCTGTAATTAAGTGGAATGAAATGTCTGCAAGAAATATTTATGACTTACATCGCGCTCTTTTAGGAGTGTATCCAGTTACTGCAACATTTCAGAACGCAAAAATAAAGTTACATGATGTCAAAGAGATAAAAGAACCAATTCCATCAACACTTGAAGGAGAAATGCCAGGTAAAAGCACAAGTTTATATATCATGTTTTATACTAATACGGAACAGAAATGTTAAAGAAGTTTGAGGGTTTCATTTGATGTATAAGTTGAAATAATTCTATGTTTACAGGGGTTGTAATATATGATAAGAAAAGTGATGCATTAATTATAAAATGTAAAGGAGGAAACTGTATTTCTGTAAAGAAAGTTGTCATGAAAGGTAGATCTCCTATGTCTGCACGTGACTTTTATAATGGTTTTATGGCTAGCAGAAATAAAAGAAAAGAATTCTTTGTTTGAATTTTTGTACGATATTTACACGTTGATCGAGATCATGCGAATCCTAAAGCAACGAATGTTGAAATCCTGAATATACATTTAAAACATAAATGTAAGATTATAAATTTATTCATGCTAAAAATAGCCATATTAAATGCTTTTATTCTTTAAATTAAATTTAAAATAAAATGTAGGAAATGTTATGATATATTGTAAATAGAACAAAAAGTCGAAACTTAACCTATAATTGTTGTTTTTTACAAGTATAGGATATTCTTATATTTAATTTTTTTCTTACCTTCATAGGTATACATCTAGAATTTTTTTAGAACCGGGTCATATTTATTTATAGATATAGAAACTATAAAAATTAAGTAGAGAAGGAGTCGATTGAAAATAAATACTGAAAACTTCACTAAAGAAATATGGAAGTTAAACACATCTCTAAAACATATTTAAAAGTAACATTTGCAGTATGTACTTCCAAAAGACTGTTTAATCAGAGGAAAATTTGTTTGACTATATTTTGTATATTTTACAAAAAACATAATGACATTTAATGTCTTAATTTATTTAAACGTGGAATTATAGCTGCAGACATAAAATTGTTGATATTAAGTCTCAGTTTCAGAGGCCTGAAATAAAAGAAATATATTTACTATTACAGATTCGTTCTTTTATTGAATTAATCTAGCTTCAATATATATTCCTAGTAACAGTTTCAGGTCAAAGATAAAAGTATCTATAAATAAGTTGTAATCTAATTTGTTACTTTGGCCTGCTTGAAAATTACATGAAGTGTATAGGTGTATTATCCATCTTTTATGAAGAATTGTTCCCATTTTCTTATAAAATTGAGATTTTAATTTTTTTCGTATTAATAACTAATTGCCATTCAATATTTTGTAAATGGAACGTTGTATTCGATTAGTGAATAAATAAAGATGCCACTGCTTTTACTGAAAATAATTAGTTAATATTAGCAACTAGTTATTAATAAGATTGTTTTTTCTATGTTTAAGATCGTTGACAAAATTTAAGATTTATAGGTGTTTTCGACATTAAAGTACTTTATATTATGTCATGTGTTCATATTTTCTATATATTATCGATCACATGTTAGTTCGATTCTCTTACACGCGAACACTAACTACTTACAAATTTATCATTTTTATCTCTTCCTCCTTCGACTAAATAAAAAGTACCTTTGTTGCAATGAATATGGGTGATAAATAATAATTAACTTACACTAGGATCGCAATCTGCGCAATGCCAGGAGTAGCCTCTTCTTTTGGGCGACTTTTTAACTGGTGGATCAAGACAGGTGAAGTGGTAGCATTTTTTACATTCATCACACCTGGGACGTGAAAAGTGATAATGTCATGAATACAGAATATGTTTAAAACATCTATATATTTAATATATTTATATAAACTGACATGACGAGATTTTGACTGGTGCCAGGCATATCACAGACATTGCAATGAGTTAGAAGGTCTGTATCTTTTCCCCGTTTTGCATTTCCCGTCGATACCCTATTACCCGTACTATTAGAAGACGCGTTCGCTGTTACAGGTGCAGCATTTGAAATTAAAGGTTGTATCGACGGAACGGGTAGAGCAGGCGGCGGAAGTGGCAGTTTAGGTAGTGGCGGAGATGTGATTTCAGTACTGGTAGATGTGGCTACAAACATCTGCGGACTTGATTCAGAAGCAACTTCACCCTCTGGTCTTGGTATTGGTTTTATCTGTTTAATGAAATAAATTGGTGTAAAAAAAAAAAGATATATCAATATACTTTTGTTTGTATCGTAATAAAAATGTACCTTTATCGTTATTCTTCTATGAACTTCCGGTTGACCTTGTCCTTCTGGATTCTCCACATCGAGACTTTTCCGTTTATGTTTTCGTTTTCTTTGTTTCACTCCCGTAATCGGATCAGGTGTATATCGTTTGTGCTTCTCCCTGATAACATATAATAGAATTTCATATTCTATAATCACCTAAAAGAAAAAAAAAAACATTTTACAGACCTTCTTCTTTTCTTTGCACTTCTCTGCGAAACAGATTCCGTGCCATCTGCCGAAGCCACCATATATTCAGGTGATCCTTCTCTCGTCGCTATTGTCACATTATTAATAGGTTGCTGATTGTATACCGGTTCTCCTAACTGAATAGGAGTCGAAGACGGAGGATGTGGTCCAACTGGTTTTATAGTCACCTGCGTATATTTAATGTAAGATAATATTGCACTGCCTACTTCATTTATGTATTATTAATAGTTAAGATATTTTTCGTAACATCACACTACAACTATTTTAATCAAAGTAATTACTTTTGGCGTTGTAGGCGTATCAATTGTGACATTTGTTACACTACTAAGACTAGCAGACGAATTTTTCGAAGTGCTTGGTGTCGTTGGTGTTGTAGGCACTTGCACTTCTTGTGGTGGTGTTGGTGTCAATGTTAAATTGGAATCATCCTTACAGTGCCTTAATTTACGAGGGGCTGATGTGTCGACACGTTCGACCTCTGATCCAGAAGATTCCTTATCGCATTCAGAACACTGCCTATATTACAAAGAAAATTATAAGATAGTTTTTTTAGTAGTAACTATTTTTTTACGGACATACGTACCATCCCATTAACTTCGTTTTCTTGGGCATACGCGATAGAGGTGGACTTAGACAAGATAAATGGTAATGAAGATGACATGTGTCGCACTTTGCAAGAAGATGTTGATTTGTAGATCTTCTGCATATTCCACACTGATGCCTTAGAGTCAATTCACCTTTATGATTTTGATCTTGTGCCTGACTACTCAACACTCTACCCTCGCGTACACCTTCTACACCTTTACCTACTGGCAAGGGAAAACCAACACCCATTTTTAAGGCAGCTGCTGTTGGTACACCTAAACCTGTACCTATTACGAAGAATGATACCAAAAGAAAATGACTTATTCAAGTGATCTGTCGTGTGTCTCGCTTAGCATGTCGCGACTTACCTAATGTTGGTGTTATTCGTGGCTTTGCCAAGTCAGCTATTTGTGGTAAAGGTTTCACATAACCGCTGCTCTGGAGTACTTGGTGATACATTTCTATCTTTTCTTTCAATGTTACATTTACGCGTATTTGTTCCTCGTTATCCTTCATTACTTCGTCATATTTTCTGTCTAGCCTCTGTTGTTCATTCAGCAACTGCGAATTAACATCGAGCAGTTCTTGCAACCGCCTTTTCATAGACGTCACTCGCAAATTGCGATCCAAATAATAACCAATAAATTCTACGCTAAAAGCAGGCGGAATATGCCATTTTTTTCTAACATCGACTAAGGCTACAAGTTGGGCTTCCTGTGCTTCCAATGCAGCCGTATCAACGCCCATGAGTTCAGCTTTCCTTGCTAATTGTCGACAAGCAGATGCGGATGTAGTTAATAGTCGGGGCATCTTCTGAGTTGGTACTGCGGATACAAATATTTAGTGTAACGATTTAGTGTAACAGTTTTGTTACATGTAATAAACAACTTACCCCATGGCGGTGGTCGAGATGCCTTATGAGCTAAATATTTGTGTCGATGTTTTGCCAGTTTTCTTTGAATTCTACGTTGTTCTTCTGTATCTAAGTGGTTAGGTTGTTTTAATAACTGTTGTCGATACTGGGCTCGTAACTGTAGAGTTAACCAATTACGTCTACGTCTACGAACGAGAGTTTTATCGGAATGAAGTTTACAATGTGCATAGAATGGGTCAGCCTGGTCCACTTCTTCACTGTGAGCTTCAGACAACAGACCTTCCCTTTGCGCGCTATAAAAAAATTCCATGATATATTTTTGCTATATTCTACTTACAATTGAATTTCAGTGATTTAGTAATTTTTATAAACTATTCATACCAAGTAACATGGAAATATGTATGGCACATTCCAGCATCGCATTCTATGCATACGCCAGTACGAGCGTAACGCGCATCTTCGCACAAAGAACACTGTTTTGCTCCCCATTTGCTGTATGCCATTTCAAAGAGCGTTACACTTGATAAACGATCAACCTAAAATAATGAAATATACACGTGTATATATATATTTAAAAATGTTCTCGATTTACGTATATTAGAAATAAAAACCTTCCATACTTCTCCAAAAGCAACACCAGGTACATAAAGCGCGCATACTAAATGGACCCATTTGCCTACATCAGTCTCTTTAAAAATTCCACCTTTGTTCGGACAAAGTTCGCAAGGAGGATCTTCGATGCCTGCACTGCAAGCTTCACAAAACCAGGGTGCTAACTGACAGAAAGAATCGGTACTGGAAAAACTTTCTACATCGGATACACCATAACATCCTGGAATAAATTCAATTGTAAAATTAATTTACATATACGTATCCAGTACAAAAATTAGAATAAGTATTTTATACTTTTACCTTCGTGCACACTAACACCACATCCATCACATTCAACAATTTCATTAACATCATCACTTCTATCTCCTAAGCAACCACAACAAATTAACATTTTATTTAATTTGTCTTCGAGTGGACCTCCTCCTTTTAATGCTTGTTGCCGAGCTTGTTCTATTACATCACCCACAGTCAAATTAGCATTTTCTTTTCTACTGATTAATGGATCATCCAAGGAATCATCAGATTCTTCCGATCCATCTTCTTCTTCTTTAATGTACATGACAAAAATACTTGATTAGCTGACTTTAGACTGATTAAGATTTGTACAAAGTTTTATTAAAACGAATGTCTAACAATCCACAATATTTCCTTATAACATATTTTAAATTATAATGATATAGCTTACCTTTTCCAATATCGTTGGAATCCTCTGAATCATCATCTGATTCTTCACAATGATCTTCAATTCTGAAATCACTGTCATCGGAACTTTCACCTAAATCAAAATCAAGCAGAGGTGCTGTTCCGACAGGCTTGACTCTCCTCTTTTTTGGATCTCTTTCAACTTAAAGAAGAATACAATTTAGAACATATTACTCAATGATATTCTAAATATATCTTATTAGAAGAAATGGTATGTTGGTGATATATTTTCTAATTATAAATACACTTATATGAGAAAGCATATATTATCAAAAATATCACAAGAAATATATTCTAGGTTATGTAAGTCTTTAATTCACAATAAATACATACAGAAGCTTGTCATATTACTCTTAAAGCAACACTTTTATTTAATTTCAATCGGTTTGCCGTGTACTTTTCGAATAATACGGACTTAATATTCCACCTTCAGTGGTTTTGACACTTCGTATATGGCTATACAGCTTTTTGAATGTCTCCCACTACTCACTGTACTCGACGAGTCGTCGCTTTGTAAAATACTGACATATGCGTAATCAAACGACGCCGGCGATGTGAATTAGGTTAATTTTCTGTATATCGTCCCTAATACGTATCAATGCAACGTATCAAATAAGCAAGTATTAATCTACCGAATATTTTCAAGATTAAATTCATTGTAAGCGAGTCTAACGTAAAATTTTTAATAGAAAATCATGCATATGATTAGGTCACGCTATGATAATTTTGTCAGGGCGGAAGTTTGACGAGAACGTGCAAAATAGTATTTTGAGATGTCAGTGAAATATCATTTTTATTTTCATTACAAATATACATACAAACAACTTTTTAAAAAACAAAAATTAATAACGACCATGTAAACGTATTTCTTATAATGCAATTGCAATCGATCCTTTCATACTTTGTGATTATATTATTGAATGGTCACCACTAAAGTTACTTGTTTGTCTTTGAAAAAAACCCAAACATTCAACGTGAAACGAACATAATCGTAATCGTATATTACATGTTAGAATAATGTAAATATTATGTTGTAATTCAAGATATAGCTTTTCGAACTTACTCATTGTTTTGTATAAAAATCCTACGTCATCGTCCTGAGACATTCTCTGTAGGTACAGATTCTCTTGAATCCACGATAAAATTGTTCTAATACTCCTCCAACTATGTATATTGCTTTTAATACGCAGAAAGTAAAACGAATATCATGGTGTACATGAACTAACACAATCTACATGTTGATTCGTATTATTATTTCTAAGATCCTAATCAGCTAATAATCTAAATATGAATAATACGAAACAAACTTCCTTGGCGAGTGTTATCCTTCTGACGCCGTTGTGTTTCTTACTCGAATCAGTTACAAATCGCCATATTGAATTTCTCAAAATCCTTTCGCGGGAACTACAATCAATATATATTTAACTAATTACTTAATTATGTGAAATCAATTTATACATATTTCAAAAGTTATTAGTCGATGTAGTATTTCTTTGTAAATATAGATTGTTCAAAAATCCTGTAGTAAATAGAAGCACGCAAATTTCTTCATTGCAAGTATGTAAATATCCTCGCTTTTTAACCATAGCAGGAAAAAATTGTTTATTTTATGTACTCCTCGTTTGGTAAAAATTGTGTGAAAAATAAAAAGTATTAATTTTTTCTTTCGTAATTCAGAATGCAGAGAAATTATGCAATGAATGGTGAACAATTTTCCAACAAACACTATTTTTCTTGTAAAGTCAAGTCAAGTGGAACTTATTCAAACACGTGTTAACGTAATCTGAAATTAAAATAGCTTATGTATATTAAATATTTTAATTGAAAAAATATAGTAATTATTTGCAAAATGCTAAAGGCATATTCGATATCTTTCGCCAAGCGGAATTTTCATGTTACGACTTATTGTACAATTTTGGACGCCCCATATATTTCTGTAACGCAAATTTAGTCATCAAAATTACAATTATTCGTACAATTACGATAACTAATAGAAATAATTACATAATAGATCCAATTATTGATACATTTGTAATTATAGTATGAATTATTCAGAGAGCTTTTCAATATTTCAATAAAGGGAGTACACAACGAAGGTCAATTCTTTTGTCCTTGTGTGCGTGCGCCATTTTAAACTACGTGATAATTATGCTCCTTTTGATACCTCTCATAGTGTAGTCAATCCTTATTAATACGTATAGAATTTTATTTACATAATTGCTAGGTAGTTGTCAATAAGTTAAAATGCACTTTGTGATAACCTTTGCATTCTTGGTCCCGATGAAATCTGAAAGTGTGGAGAACGATGAAGGTAAAGGAAAAGGTAAGGTTAACAGGAAACGAAAGCAATGGCGTAAGAAGAAGATAATTAATAAGGATACGTATGAAATCGCGGAATCAAAACAAAATATTATAAACGTTGGTCAAGTATTAGCAGAAATACACTGTGAATACGAACTTCTGCCAGGTTATACTTTCAAATTCGATTGTCGCTGTTGGAAAACAGCTGCAAAGGTATTTAATTGCTGTTTGCACATTCTAATTAATGCAGGAAGCTACAATACCCTATTTTATTAAAAGATTTACATATTAATAGTGACATTTTGTATTATAAGCTGCTATCTGACTCGTGGTTTAAAGTTAGGTAAACAGATGTCCTAGCAAGCACAGTTTGTTATTAATAATGAATTGTATCGTTAACAACTAGTGTTTACGAATTTTGTTAACTATGCTAAATTATTTGGCCATAATGACCTTAATTATGTAGATATATACTGAAAATGGTGATTGGTGTTTACGGCCTGTATCATGTCCAATCACAGAAAATGCATTTTGGGTCACATTTTCTGTTCATCATGTTGTTCATTTAAACGAAACGCAAATAAAAAAGTTTTTTAGCTACGTGATCACTTATCAAATGTTTCATGGGAGAAACAAGTTCTGTGAAAGGTATGTTGGTATATATGTGATCAATTTATTTTGGGGATATATATGTGGATTAAATGATTAAACATTTACATTAAATATTATTAAATAATACATAGAGCGAAAAAAGATAAAGCGAAAGGCTTTTATGTAAATGAAGAATCAATCCACATCGGACAATACAATTTTCTGGAAATATATCCTCTCGGTTCGCAAGAATCAGCTTCTTTTAGTAGACCAGAACCAGAACCAGTAATCGTTATACATGAAACTGATAGTGTTTTTAGTGTCACTACATACCTTGATGTGATACCAGGTATAAGGAAATTTTAATGTTTCTAAAAATATATTAATATATAAGTTAAAAAAAGTCCTTAATACAAGAAAAAAGTTTAATATTCTCAACGTTACTTTATATACGTTTTAAATTATTTATTAAAATTTAGATGGAGCACACCAATGTAAATTTTGGAAGATGATACGAAAACAGCGTTTTCCATCTGAATCCTTTAATCTTGAATCGGTTACCATATCGACCGAAGTCGAACAGAAACCGAAATCGAATAATCGTAAAATGCCAGTCCAAAAGAAACGTATTGAAATAAAAAAATCGAGAAAAGCGAAGCACAAAATCGATACTCCGCACGCGATGAGTTTACCCGTGGAAACTTTATTTTCTGGTAAATTAGACTTTTTAAGTTAAACAGTATGTCCTTTTTCGTTCAAATTTTGCCCAAGATTATATTAAATTTTTACTCTTAGAAATGGGTGCAATTACATGCTACACCAGAACGTCGAAAATACCAAATGTCTCATCTATTTTGATCTACACGCAATGTGTAGATATTCTATCAAACAAACAATTGCGAATGAATTTAAACTCCATATCGATCAAATTGGAACAAATGTCCAATTTTCCAGACGATATTATAATCGAAAATGGTTTTAATTATCTTTACGCAAAAATTCTCTTCGTCGACCGAGCAATCGCCACACCATATTATATTCCTGCTAGAACAATATTTTTCGAATTTGTCAAATGCTTTTTGAATCAGGAATTTAAGGCAGAAGATATAATCAGCACTGTGGGAACAAAATTTCTAACAATCGAAGTAAATTAGTTTGAATATTTTCATGTGGATTGCGATGGTCATTTAAATATTTACACAGCGACGTTCTTGTGGTTGTTATTGCATCATTTTCCAATTAGATAATCGGCGTACGAATCACAAACGCTTCCAAGTCGCCAATTTCCACTTCAAGGAGATCAAATGTCGACGCCTCAGTAAAAATATCTGGGAAAGAGGAAGTTTTGCTTGGCGTCACAGCGTTCGATGTGTCTGACCTTTTGAGAGGATCGTGGGAAATCAGATCGACTGGTAGTTTGTCTCATCCAAAAAATGTATATTGTATCAGTACTGCCGATAGAGGTGACGAAGGAGTGGCAGCTTCGTGGAAAAATTCTCCCCTCGAAAATGATACTCTGACGTCATTTGATACCATTGTGAAGATCAAAGTTCGCGTGGCTTATGATTTGCGATCGGTTCAGCGTGTGGTTTTTCGACATGTTCCTACACTGAATCGTATTTTTCTAATCTTGAACGATTTGAAGCTGGTTAACGATATCTTAGCGCTTGTATCTTCTTACAATCATAGTTTATTTTGCACCCTTCCATTTTCGAATGAAGACGCAGACTTGAAGGTAAATGACTAACAAGGGAACATATCCCACTGTCCGTCTTCGATTTTGATGAAACTTGACGTATTTTTTTATAGCTGCCCAATCGCAAGTTTAGGGGTTGAAATCACCTCTTGAAGTTTTAGCAGAGAAATGCTATCTCGAAAACTACAATAGATACAATAGATATCTTCTTAGGGAAAAGTTTCATGGTTTCATGAGATAAAACGAAAAGTGTATAACGAAAATTTATATAACGACAAAAATGAACGGAAATTGCTTTCTGAATCCATTGATATATAATACGATACATTTGCCTCCTACAGTTTTGTAAATTTTCGTATAGTAGTACGCAGGCCGCGCGAATCCATCGAGCAGCGTGTGAAATGCATTTGTTCATGTATAGACATACGGGTGGCTATTAGTATGAGGTACATATTTATTAAAAATTACACGATCATTTAAAATTAACAATAATAATGCTAATTATATTTATATGCATTGCAGTATGATATCGTTAGGAAATAATTCATTGCAAAGTATAAAAATGTCGTCCGGGCATAAAATATAAATTTGTGGTAATACGGTTTTGTGGAAATGTTACCATCATAACTTGTGCGTGGTGTCAGAATTTTGTTATTAATAGATATTAATTTTCATGCATCAAATTATTTCCTAACAATATCATACTGCAATGCATAGAAATATAATTAGCATTATTATTGTTAATTTTAAATGATCGTGTAATTTTTAATAAATATGTATCTCATACTAATAGCCACCCGTATGTCTATACATGAACATATACATTTCACGTGCGGCCGCAGCTCAGTGGATTTGCGCGGCCTGCGTACAATATTATACGAAAATTTACAAAACTGTAGGAGGCAAATGTATCGTATTATATATCAATGGATTCGGAAAGCAATTTCCGTTCATTTTTGTTGTTATATAAATTTTGGTATCTCTTAAAATAATGTAACAAAAATTTGTTTTGTTATAAACAAATTACATTTTACAAAATCTGTGACCACTTTGTGTTTTACCTCATGAACCCATGAAACTTTTCCCTAAGAAGATATCTATTGTATCTATTGTAGTTTTCGAGATAGCATTTTTCTGCTGAAACTTCAAGGGTGATTTCAACCTCTAAACTTGCGATTGGGCAGCTATAAAAAAATTCGTATCCCTTATTTTCACCAGCTTAATGTACCCACCAAGTTTCATCAAAATCGGAGACGGACAGTTGGATATGTTCCCTTGTAAGCAGGAATGTGATATACGAAAGGAATTGAATGTTTGTTTGGTACAGGTAGAAGATACATTACAAAATATCTTAACTGGTTTCGCTATCGATTGCTGCGACAACTTTTTCATCTTCCTCGAGGGTTTGTCCAAGGGATACTTGTTACAAATTTGGGAAAAGGTAGCGAAGCTTCCAATCGAGGATGGCTGTGTATTTTATAATAGCGGTTGCGTGTTTCTCGAGCGACTTTATGAAGATTTCGTGCCTTTAGGCGGAGTTCTCACGATTAAGCTGAGGTAAAATGAAAAACTTCAGGAAAAATTATGGTCGTTTGATTTCTTGATAATTATGTAATTTTGACTACTGTTTATTCGATTAAAAGTGAGTCGTTGGAGGTGAAACTACGGAATCATGGGTTGTACATAGGCGAAACGGGAACAACGCCCAAAGCCAAAGTCACGCGAAGAATGGGATTGATGAAGCTAGCTTTAACCATGAAATCCCTGTCTCAAAAATGTTTATTTCCAAACTCGAGCGATATACAGGCTTTCATCGATGAAACACACGAAAATTACTTTGAACGTTCTGTATAATCCGCCAAAACTTAAGTACTAGCTTTGAGAAAAAAAAATTGCAACCATGAAAATATATACACGTTCCTTAATTAAATATTCTTATATATTTATTATATTCTTAATAATTTGGAGTGTATTTCTTTTAATATCCTTCTTTTAATATCTTCATTTCTTTTAATTAATTGAAAAGCTTCCATTCTTTTCGGTAACGTTAAGTGTATCAATTTTATTTTAACTAAAAATTGATAATGGCTCCTTAACGAAATGCATGTATTATAATATTATGCACAATGTCATCATATTCAAACATACGATCTGACGTACAAGATTTACGATACCATACTATAAGATATAGAGCTATCGTATTACCATACTGTTGTACCAGCATATTTCTATTTTACCATATTGCCTCATTATTCTGCTACAAAATTGTTATGATTATATTCTATACTGTTGTTTACTATATGTAAAGCATGATGATAAGGTATCAGATGACAAGTCAATGCAATTGTATGATAGTATTACAGTATATCAGTATGATAATTTGGTAGTATGATAGTGTGATAACATATTAATATGACTCTAGTGCTCTAATATGATAGTGATAGTATTAGATGACTGATAGTGCTTTAATATGATGATGCTGTAGTATCATGTTATCTAGTGTCATATGCTCATGTTGTCACGGGAACATGTTACCATATTATTATGCTATCATACTACTACACTATCATACAGCTCCAGTGGCAGACTTACATACTAAACCTATAGCCTGGTCAGGTTACAAAATTCACCCTTATTAGTACCTTATAGTTTTTTATTTGGATTAAACGTACTTTATATTCTTAATAAATAAATAGTAATATAAATCTATATTACCGACGACAGAAAAATGAAATGCGTTACTTGTAGCTCCGAGAATGATAGCGCCACCTATCAAGGAGTGAACCAAACTACTCTTAAAGTTTATTCTGTAGGTAACTCGTAGCGCTTTAGTAGCTTGGTCCTTCGACCGATAGATGGGGACACAAGTACTTCGATTGCTATTGATCGAGTAAAATAATTACTTTTATATGAAATATATACAACAGGAATACAGGATTCACTACCCAGTTTCAACTACAAACTTTCACGCGCAGTTAATTCTATTTTAGAGTTAAATAAAAAAATAATTAGATGTAGCAACAATTGTATGGTTTATTTCTAAAAGTTTTCGTCACCTCCTCGGTAGTATAGTGGTCAGTATCCCCGCCTGTCACGCGGGAGACCGGGGTTCGATTCCCCGCCGGGGAGACTATTATTTTTTATTTTTATTGTTTAAACTTAAATTACAAATTTTATTTTATTTTCACTCCAACCCTTCCAATCACGACATACATATCGTTTTTTTCCTAGTGCCATTTTCTATACATAATCCCAATCCAACTATGTATAAGAAATTCCTCTTCATGTAATATTGACGTAGCATTAAGTCCAGTAATTATAGTTTAACGTTAAGACCACGCGTGCTCTGCGGTGAGCCATTAGTCTAAGTATGTATTATATTTAATGTAACCATTTGTACGTTTAGGTTTATTGTATCATTTGTATATATGTATACAGGGTGTCCCAGCCTAAGTGATACAGAGCTCTAACTCCAAAACTATCGGCCGAATGGAAAATTTCAAGTATGGAAATTACATGGTAAAATGGGGCTGATGTTTCAGCGAGAAGGAATTTTTATTAAGTTTGTTATTTAACGAGATATGATGGTCACGTTTCGTTTTTCAAATGAAACTATATATTTTTTTTTTTATACCATGCGATAGTAATTTTCAAGATGAATTCGTTAAGTTTTAATGTATTGGGGTGTTTGGAAAGTCCATGCCAATTTTTAGTAGGCGGTACAGGTCTGAATATGTAGGAATGGTTGAAAACAAATAACATGTGTACATTCCTTAAAAGGTTCAAAGGTTGTGGAACAAAATGGTACATATATAATTCAATAAATATGCATCAATATTCAAATATGCCTTTGAATTTTTCTTAAAAATAGGCATGAGCCTTCCGGACAACCCAATATTTATCCGATTTTTATTAGTTTTCAAGCTATAATGCTTCAAGTTTGCTAATTTTCAAGGAAAAATCTCGATTCGGTCCCGGGCGGTCCCATTGATCCAATAAGCACCATGCGGTTCTTGAAAACGATACGGAGGGTCTCGCTTGGGATTCCAGGCCCAAGGAATGAAAACGGGAAAAGTATTATCTGCCTAGAAAATTCTCGGAGCTACAAGTAATGCATCAGTAGCGGTCAATACGTTTCCCGTTTTCCCTCCTTGGGCCTGGAATCCCAAGCGAGATCCTCCGTATCGATTTGAAGAACCGCATGGTGCTTACTGCATCAATGGGACCGCCCGAGGCCGAACCGAATTTTCTTCCTTGAAACTTAGCAAACTTTGAAGCGTTATAGCTTGAAAACTAATAAAAATCCGATAAATACATTAAAGCTTAATGAATTCGGCTTGAAAAGAACTATCGTATGGTATAAAAAAAAATATATAATTCCATTTGAAAACCGAAACTTGACCATCATATCTGTAGGATATGTGACATGCGCTTGTGCGTATCTATAACGCAAGTGTAGCATGTCAGAATACGGGTAATAAAGTCAGTGCGTCTTGAAACGTAACAAAGAGCGTTTATGTTTTTAGTCCTCTACCTCGCATATACAATAACTGGCGACGAGGATGGGATTCGAAACCACGCGTGCATTTTTGTTTAAAAGAGAACTGAAAACTCCTTTGTTATTATTATGGCCGGAAACGAGATCTCACGTTGAATCAAAACAATATATGATGGGTGTAGAAAGTATTCGTACACCGATCAATTTCCCAAAAAACTGTGTAAAATTGTAATTTATTAACTTATTTTCTATAAGCAATGACATTCTACATATTTTCGGAAATCTCTAGAATAGATAGATTACAGAAAAAATAGCTATTTATGTAAGTTGCGAAATTAACAAGAAAAAAACGATTAATCGATAGAAGCAATAAGTATTCGCACAACTGTTTAATTTTTCAAACTTCATTAAAAAAAAAAGAAATTTACATTAATTTACAAGTATATAATACTTCCTTCGTGGGATTTCCTTTGAATTTTATAATTATTGTAAGTTTTCTAAGCATTAAATTACCTAAATTATTAGTTATTCGAAGTGGAATCTTTTTCGATTTCTCTATTAGAACCTTTTTTAAAAGTACTTTAATGGAAATTTGATGTTTTCTAATTCGTACGTAGCAATAAACTAATGTGTTTACGTTACAAACTCTGCTGTAAATGGTTCGTCATAAGAATCGTACAAATACTTATTGCTTCTATAATTTTACCCACTTTTCGCATTTTTTTTTTTTAATTTCACAAATTATACTAACTAATAAATGTTGTTTGGACTATATCTATCTTAGAGACTTCCGAGAATATGTAAAATATGATTGAGTACAAAAAAAAGAAGTTAGGAAACTACAATTTCACACAAAAATTTGTTGGGAAATTGATCGGTGTACGAATACATTCTACACCCACTGTATGCAAAAGAAAAATTTTAGTGGTAACATTATGAGCGTTCATGCTTTTCGACCTCTACCTCGCATGTACAATAATATCTCGTTAAATAACAAAGTTAACCTAATTTCCTTCTCGCTGAAATATGAGCCCCATTTTACCATGCAATTTCCAAATTTGAAATTTTCTATTCGGCCGATAGTTTTCGAGTTAGAGCTCCGTATCACTTAGGCTGGAACATCCTGTATTTAATGTAACCATTTGTACGTTTAGATTTATTGTACCATTTGTATATGCAGTGGGTGTAGAATGTATTCGTACACCGATCAATTTCCCAACAAATTTTTGTGTGAAATTGTAGTTTCCTAACTTCTTTTTTTGTACTCAATCATATTTTACATATTCTCGGAAGTCTCTAAGATAGATATAGTCCAAACAACATTTATTAGTTAGTATAATTTGTGAAATTAAAAAAAAAAATGCGAAAAGTGGGTAAAATTATAGAAGCAATAAGTATTTGTACGATTCTTATGACGAACCATTTACAGCAGAGTTTGTAACGTAAACACATTAGTTTATTGCTACGTACGAATTAGAAAACATCAAATTTCCATTAAAGTACTTTTAAAAAAGGTTCTAATAGAGAAATCGAAAAAGATTCCACTTCGAATAACTAATAATTTAGGTAATTTAATGCTTAGAAAACTTACAATAATTATAAAATTCAAAGGAAATCCCACGAAGGAAGTATTATATACTTGTAAATTAATGTAAATTTCTTTTTTTTTTTAATGAAGTTTGAAAAATTAAACAGTTGTGCGAATACTTATTGCTTCTATCGATTAATCGTTTTTTTCTTGTTAATTTCGCAACTTACATAAATAGCTATTTTTTCTGTAATCTATCTATTCTAGAGATTTCCGAAAATATGTAGAATGTCATTGCTTATAGAAAATAAGTTAATAAATTACAATTTTACATACTTTTTTGGAAATTGATCGATGTACGAATACTTTCGACACCTACTGTAGATTTATAATTGTTCTGGCACAATAACCGTACGTTTTAAAAAAAAAAGTGGTTAGTATCTCCGCCTCATTTAGAAACTCATTTAAAAATGTTTATTATTTATTCTCGGTGTTGAGATACTTTAGCAACGTATACGAGAACGTTGCTTACCTCGATAATTGCACGAATTTTAATATTTGCAGCGTCTATCGAGTCTCTACTCGTGCAAGTATCAAAGTTTTACTATATAAATTATCTGGATACGCTTTCGTTAACACGTAAATGGCACGCTTTAATCAACTAACGCCACTTAAACTGTCTTGTAGGTGTTCTTTATTCTTTGTAAAATCATACAGCAAAAGCGATCGGAGTCTACATAGTGTAGTCAAGCGAGATACAAGTGACATGATCGTTCAACGGACAAAACGACTATTTGAGGTGTCTATCGTTCCTCTAATCTCCACAGTCAGACAGTTTCCTTCCTCTTCGTGGGACAGAGATGGGCAAACTTTTACCGCGATAACAGGTGACGAATAAAACCTAACTCGAACTCTATGTTTTGTTCGATTAATAAGAAACGAAGGGCGGTTTATTGTTTGTTCTTTTTCCGATATTTTTGTCTACAGAAAATAATCCATCCTATCGTGGAATCGATTGGCACCGCCAAACCGTCGTTCGCCCTACGAATACGGACACACACACATTTGCAAATTCAGATGACTCAAAAACACGCGAAATCTCTCATAAAAATCTTAAACAGAAGTCTGCCGTCCCCCGCGATGAGCGCCCGATACCGGAAACTTAACGATTAGCTTCTGAAGATACAGACGAATGCGATACACGTACACGTAAGTCCTAAGAAAAAACTAGTCTTTTAATCGTCTAAAATACAAAGGATGTCCTCGTACACCTGTCGCAATCCAATAACAAATTTCTTAAAAGAAAAAGAAAAAGACGAATCCTGAACGCAGAATCTAGTATTCTCTTTTCGCGTGTACCGTAGAATCTCCTGCGTTTTCAATTTATTCTTTCGATACGAATCGTCGTCTCTTGGATTGTATCACGTGTATCAGAACACCCTGTATAATCGCCTAAATCATTACCCGATTGCACCGCTGACAATTGAATATCGAGTGACGTCGATTCGCGGATCGACAAACGAAACAGAATGGACTTTTATACAAATAGTTCTGTGGTACATAAAATTTGATTTCCCTACTACAATATAGGTATATAATATACATATATATTTATATATTATATAATATATATATATATATTATAATAGCTAATAAATAATCCTTGATAGTTTATTAATTAAATCTCGTTAATCTGACGGTGCCTATTTAACGCTTAAAATTATTAAATAGCTTAAACGTTACGTTTTCTTCTCGTTTCGCACGTTAATTGTTTTTTTTTTACCTTTTTTCTTCGTAAACTAGTACCTCCTGTATTATCTCGTTACCTAGCTTACACCCTTACCTAGTAATGATTTACGTTACGTTACGGCGTCGTGTACATTGGTCACCGGTTGCATTTACCGATCGTCGCCAGGAGAAGAAATTTAGTTTGTAAAGTCGCGCATCAACGTCAACGAGCATGGTTCACGGTATTCCGATGGACATTTAGGAGAAGGTTGTCGCAAGTCATGGTTTTTGGAGTAAATGCAAACGGCAACACGTGCGAGGGAGTGGGTGAGACCAGTGATAGGCAAAATCGTAATCGCAAATACGAATACGATTGTAATCTAATGTTTTCGAGTTGTGATTACGATTACGACCGTATCTTTAAAGGTTTTCAGCCATAGAAATTTTTTACCTCAAAACCGACATCAGATTCGTGTTCTTCACATTAAAAAACTTAGAAAATCATGCTTTCGTCTAAATAAAAATTTTTAGAAAAGTTACCCTATCTAGGCTCTGCTCTATGGGCACGAATTTTAATTGAAAATTGTTCATTTTTCATTTCGACGAATGTATGGTTTTTAGGGGTGTGCGGGATTCCTGAAAATATTCGGGATTCTCGAGTTTATACGGGATCCCGAGTTGATTCGAGATTCCCGAGAATACACGAGATCCCGCAAAAATCCGGGATTCCCGAGAATGTACGGGATCTCGAAATTCTCGGGAATCCCGAATGGTTTCGGGATCCCGGAAATTCATGGAAATCCCGGATGTATTCGGGATTCTGAAATTCTCGGGATTCCATCCCGACCGAGATTCCGCACACCCCTAATGGTTTGGTTTTCTAAGTTTTTTGGGGTGAGGAACACGATACTGAAGTGGGTTTTGAGGTAAAGGATTTCTATGGCTGAAAACCTTTAAAAATACGGTCGTAATCACAACTCGGAAAGATGCGATTACAATCGTAATCGTAATTACAACTCGAAAACATTAGATTAGAATCGTATTCGTATTTGCGATTACGATTTTGGCCATCACTGGTTGAGACACGTGGATCGAAGGGATTCCAAATTTTTAGTTTTCCCAGTGCAAAGAAACGATTGGACGCCCATTGGTGGCAGGAACGATTAGCATAAATCGTTTCTAAAATTTCGACAGACAGATTCCGATCCGATGGATCGATTCTTCGTACAGTTGGTGAATGAAAATCGTAGAAATTGACAATTTGCATGATTTCTTGCGGTATTTATTCGTTCAGCTTAATCGGTACACAAAGACAAGGAGAAACAGAAGAAATAATATAATTCCCAGATTGTTCACATTCAGAGACAAGCGTGCAAACGATCTTCTTTATAATTTAATTACAATTAAATACGATTAAGAATTACACGATTACGTAGCGATATTAAAAAATACATAGTCGATCTCAGACGTATAAATTATGTGTTCGGGGTAAACGAGGGGGTAAAATCGGCTTTTAATTCCGTATTGCAGGCGAATTAAAAGCTCGAGTGGACGTCGATTTCCGGATTCGTCGAACAAGACCGGTATGCGAGCGGACGAATCTGAAATAAACGAGTGAAGAAAGGAGTAGACGGAAATAAATCGTTAGAGACGCGCGTGCTAAGAATGCGATTTAATCGTACCATTAATCACATGGAAAAGCTAAAGCGTTGTTTCTTCTCCCTCTCGTACGTGTGTACGTGTATGTACAAAATGTACAAACAATTACGCGAATATCCGACTAGCGTGAGGGGTCAACGAACAAATGTGACTGAGACTATTCGAATAATTATTCAATGGTCGAATATTTTGCAAGCGTTCGAATCGGTACGAATCAAGTTGGAAAATTAAAGCGTTTCGGTAATCGAGTATGCGAATAGTTTTTATTTCGAATAAAGATAAATTGGACGAGTAGTCCCAGCCGTACGAATAAATCGTTCGATGAGTTTCGGAGATTAATTTTTATTGCGAACGGCGGATAATAATTGCGTCGAGGAATGCGAGAAAAATGAATCGTCGATCGCGTTAAGAAGCGTTTAAACCGAGTGTTTCGCCTTCGTTGTTCGGACTAAACGCGTCCTTACGCGACTCTTTCTTTGGTGAACCTACTAAAGTGCGAGGTACTTCGTCGATTGCGTAACTAATCTTTAAAAACCGTTTGATTTTCTCACGCTCATCTACGGGACAAAGTGTTTCCAATCAATTCGATATAAATTTCTTTTCGAACAAGCATACGTTGGCAACTAAAAAACGTAACGATAGTTGCGAAAGCATCGAAAGTATGGCGCCTCGAATCTTAAAATTTCTTTAATGAAAGATAAAATTTAATCTTGAACACATTTTCTTTCTTTTCTTACTTTCACGTTGACGCAATGAAAGAAGGATCGTCGTAAATATTCTGTTAAAAATTAGGTGTCGTTAATTATTCGTAATTAATTGGAATTTAATTCCTTCGCCTTATACTTGAGATTTTTGATTGTAAAGGTGATACACTTCTATCGATTTCATAGCACACGAAGCTGCGATAAGCAATTCATGTGAGGACGAAGAGATTTTTGTTTAAATGAAAGCTTGATATGAATGAAACCTTACAGAGTAATCATTGTTGCAAGATTTTGCACGTTATTTCTTACATTTTCAACTATGAATCGCATTTACTCTCGAGATCAAGACGAGCCTGTTACCTTATAAGTATTATTTTCATCGCGTGCTCGTTGACGACTGCACGACCGACCGACATCAAAATTTATTAAGGAAAAGTCTGGTCCAGCTAATGTACTTTTTCTAATGCATAATATAATTTCCAGATATAATTAATTTCTGTTATTGAAACTTTTTTTACATACAAAGGGACGTTCAAAGAAGAAAATTTGACAGTGTAGATTTAATTTGAATGTACATGTCGCAGGGAAATGATAAAAATAGAGATTTGATCAAATTCCTAAGGTAGATGATCAATTCATGAGAGATGTTAAAATAACAACTCTGTGAGGTCATTTCCCTAAAGAAAGTAAGTGATTTGATCAAATCCCTTAACTGTTTTAGTGAAAAGATAAAATAATATGATTTCATCAAATCTCTTGACTGTTTTAGTGAAAAGGTGGAATAATATTGTTTGGATATTAAAAGTATTAATTTAGTAAATCATGCGTTCTTGAGTATAGAGTAGGTAATACAATAATAGTCGTAGAAACATAAATTATTTATTCGAAACTAATTAGAAAAAGAAATAGGTACTTAAGCTGATATTTTAAAACACAAAAAGGATATTTTTAATGATATTTTAAACATTTTTAGTAAATGTAATTAATAAATAAATACGTTCATTAATTTTGATTAAAACACGTTGTTGATTTGTGGATTTTTACACTAAAACAGTTAAGGGATTTGATCAAATCATACTATTTCCTCTTTTCGCTAAAACAGTTAAGAGATTTGATCAAATCACTTAGTTTCTTTAGGGAAATGATCTTACGGAGTTGTTATTTTAACATCTCCCATGAATTGATCATTTATTAGGTTGTCCCAAAAGTTTCTTTCGTTTTATTAATAGTTAATATATACACAATATTTTATGTTTTATGTTAGATTACTGAATTGTGTACGATTCATTTTGCTCCATTACTGTTACAACATTAACATCTAAGAAATTAGAATGTCTATTTATATAAACACTGTCACAGAAAATAATTGAACGCAACTCACGCAAGAAACTTTTGGGACAACCTAATACCTTAGGGATTTGATCAAATCTTTATTTTTATCATTTCCCTGCGACATATACATGTATATGTAGATATAGTAGTCGCAAGGAAAGGATTCGGTGAAAACGGTGGGATACGTGGAGCCCTGGGAAAACATCTGATAGATAAAATCAGAAATTTTTTTTCTTTAGTAGGTACGTAAAATGCGTATGAACCTCAATTTGCAAAAAAAAAAATTGTTAATTGCAAAAATGGCGGCAAAAAACATGAAAGTGAACGATACATGTCGGCCGTTATTTTGCAATAACTTTATGCTATAATAATAATTCATTAAGAGTTGAGGTTCAATAGCATATAAACTTAATTATCTTCAATTTAAGCGTTGAATCAAGTGAATCGGATAACAATTCGATGAACTATGCGTCCTACCGCTTTGACCGAATCCTTTCCTTGCGACTACTATATCTATATACGTATACATTCAAATTAAATCTACACTGTCAAATTTTCTTCTTTGAACGTCCCTTTGTATGTAAAAAAAGTTTAAATAATAAAAATTAATTATATCTGGAAATTATATGCATTAGAAAAATACATTAGCTTAGACTCCCCCCTTAAGTAAAATAAGTAAAATTTATAATTCGTATTGCAATTTTTACTGAAAAAATAACGCAGCAACAGCTGTTCATCTTTTACTCGCTAAATTTTTATTTGGATAAGAATTTTGCCCATTTTTGAGTGACTATCGGTTGGTCAATTTATCGCCGAAATTTCCGTATTCTTTCGTTTATAAGATTAAAGATGATTCGAAACGTTTCACTGTTTGAAAATTAAGAGAAACGCCCGCGAAAGGAACGCAAGTTAACTACGGTCGGATGTACTGGTTTTTCATGAACGCGATTCTCGAATTTCGATCTCTCGCATTTCCATTCACACCTATTGCTAACCACGCGCAACGGCTGCTTACAATGCGCGACTCGTTTTTCGGCGTTTATGCTTGAACAAGCTGAACATTAAGACGCGTCTACACGAAGAAATAGAGTCTCGCTATTATTTTTTTCTCGTTTTTCATTTCCAGTTAATTCTTATCTAACGAACAAACAGCGTTTATTTAGAGTTTATGTATATATTTCTATATATATATAATATGTAATAATTGTAATAATTAATTATTAATAATTAATAATCCATAATATCAATTCATCCCAACAACAAGTTTCTTAAGGTATCATCTGATAGTATTTCTGTTCCTTCAGTTCCTTTCTTCGTTTAACTCTTCAATCGTACTTTCTTCCGCCGTCAATATATCTCTGTTTGTATTTTATATTTATTTATATATTTATTCGCTTCTTTTATATATATGTATAGACTGATATCAACACGTATAACATCGAATTCCCTATTAATTCTCTTTCGTTTTCCGTTTTTCGTGGAGAAAATTGCGGTTGCTGAACGCGGTTCTCACAAGTCTCGTTTCGGCGTTTTGGTTTCTATGAACGACTCTTCTCCTTCGCCACGACTCCGTCGGAGGAAACGAAATTTCGAGGCTTCTCGAGCCTCACCTTCGAATACTCAGGTTCGTCCTTCTTCTTTGCGTTTTCCTTTCTAATCTTCGATTACTGACCGTACTTTGATTCTCGTTATCTTCTCTTTTCTTTTCGTTCAACAGACACGCGCTAACTTCGTAATTACTTGTACACGTATAGCTAAGCTCTTACTAAATCGGGGAATGAAACTTTTCTCGTTATTCTTGCCCTTCGTCGGTTGTTTCAGAAACATAGCTTGAGTTTAACCTTCCGCAGTGTCGAGAGAAATGATCAGCTTGATCGTCTCTTATACAACGTTTCCATATATAAATTATTAGTGTCAGGAGCATACCGGGTCAATGGCGCCAATAACACGTTCTGTATTCGAATGCTGAGTATCTCAGCTTGTAGGGAAGCTTTTAGTAACTTGTTTAAATTACAAGTTCTTCTTACTTTGGCGGTAATAATCTTTTTGCATATGTATGGCCTTATTATCGACATTTATAAGTAGACTACGGATCTTTATGCAAAATAAAATCTTCGCAAACGTGCCTACAAAAATTGAACCTATATAGGAATTTATTTTATTCTGCAAATATTAAAACGTGAACTTTACTTTCAATCTGTTTTATATTCTTGCATATTGTTTGCATTTTGTAGGTTGTTGCACAGTCAAATTTCCTATAAATGCATCAAGATCCGCAGTCTATTTGTAAGTATAGATAACCGAATCAAACTGTACCGTGTTAGGCCGGGGCCACACTATGCGTTTTTGCCGCATCCTTTTTCTGAACTATGTGTTCTGCTTTGAAATATCAGTTTCAAAATTTCTACTAATTCATCGAATGAATTTATTGACATTCGGTAATATTGAAAAAACTTGTCCTCAAAATTGCGGATGTTAGCGAAAAACTTTTTAAAACGATTATTAGAGTCTCGCTCCGAAAAAAGGGATGAACCCAAGAATTGGAAACTATCGATTCACGTAACAACCCTTCTGCTTCCATAACATAAGCAATTTTCAAAAATTTCTTCTTGTTTATGTTGACGTATTGACAGTTCAGGCGAGATTGACTGCGTTAAAATCGCAGCAATGTATCATGTAAAATTGTAAACTACTGGACAAAATTAGCGCCATGCTTTTTTAAATGCTCATAATTATGAGAGTTTTCAACCGATTTCGGTGAAATTAGTAGCGTTCCGGTTAAATTGCGTCCGCTTTCACCGCAGCGGAGAAAACGCATAGCGTGGCCCTGGCCTTAAACAGAATGTTTCGGGATCTGCCATGACAAGACACGTTACGTAGCGAAAGGTTAAACGTGACTGCACCGATGGAAACAAAACACAAACTCGATAGTAATTTCGATAGCGACTCAATGGTGGTATGGTCGGCGTTGATGACCCTATATTATATGTATAGATATATCGTATATAGTACTGTACAGTCGATGAGAAAAAGGAATTTCTGAAAGAGTATTTCATGGTGTTACACGTAAAGTTTGCACGGACAAATCGTATCGCTGGAAGAGGACTTAATAGGACTTTCCTTAACGCTCGTTAATCGTACGCTTCGACTTAGGTCTCTACTAAAGACTCTCTAGTAATGGGCAACAGCCCAATATTAGCGATTTACTCTCCGGGTAGATACAGTTACAATAGAATCCACACAAATTATTGGGTTGTCCGGAAAGTTCATGCCTATTTTTTTTCAGAAAAATTCAAAGGCATATTTGAATTTTGATGTATATTTATTGAATTATATATTAGAGATATATATTGAATTATATATTAATATCCGGGTACACGGGTAACTAATGGATCCGTGTTTTAATCCGTGTATTTTTAATACACGGGTACCCGGCTATCGAAATACACGGATATCCAGGTACGTATACGTGCATCGAAAAACACGGGTACGCATACATC
The DNA here is from genome assembly GCF_026283585.1 of Hylaeus volcanicus. Classification (NCBI taxonomy): domain Eukaryota; kingdom Metazoa; phylum Arthropoda; class Insecta; order Hymenoptera; family Colletidae; genus Hylaeus; species Hylaeus volcanicus. The sequence goes on along the minus strand of NC_071978.1, from coordinate 13,632,197 downwards.
GAATTATACGGGTAGAATATTTTATATAAAAAAGCTATTATTCTAAAATAATGATCCTTATTAATTTTGGAAAAATTGGTATGCAGTAAAATAAATAAATAAAAAATGTATAAACATAAGAAGAGTGAATATAACAGAATAAATTTTGTAGTGTAATTTGTAAAACTTGATTTACTAGTTAAAAAAAAATATATATATATACATGTCGAATTGTGTAACCTCCTCCTTTTGGAAGTCGGTTACTAAATATTCAAGTCACGGGTAACAATAGATAATTCGATGTATGCGTACTCGTGTATTTCGATGCACGTGTACGTACCTGGATATCAGTGTATTTCGATATCCGGGTACCCGTGTATTTAGATATCCGGGTGTCAGCGTATTTCGACACTCGAGTACCCGTGTATTAAAAATACCTGTTCAAAACCGTGATCTCTATTATATATGTACCATTTTGTTCCACAACCCTTTCCACCTGTTAAGGAATGTACACATGTTATGCGTTTTCAGCCATTCCGATATATTCAGACCTGTACCGCCTACTAAAAATCGGCATGGACTTTCCAGACAGCCCAATACTATCGGCCTATATAAATTATAATCACGCGTATAAGTAGTAATATTTTTAACTCAATTTCAAGATTTTAACTTCTACGACAATGGTTTTTGAATCGGATCTATAAAATTCGCTTAACAACGTCGAGTACGATTAACCCGTTCCAAGGGATAAGCATTTCCAGCGTCCCTTCGAGTAAACGATTCGTTTGCGCAGCCTGCGTAATGTCGGAATGTGATCAAGTCGTCACTGGGCAAAGCTCCCGCTTATTTCGACGACAATTGTACAAAAACCCGTTCGCAAGCTCGTCCGGCCTGCAACGTGACGTGGCAGTATTATCAGTAAGTAGACAGTGTAGTACGATATGATACAGAGAGCAAGTGTAATCGGAAGCCATCTTGGTAGCGCGGCGGCGAATCGCTCGTTAAGAGGAATCAGTGGTTTCCAAACATTTCTGTCGAATTTGAGTGGATCTTTCCTTAAAATTATTTAAAGAAAAAGAGGTCGAATTACGTTTAAAATGAGTAAAGTTTTGGAAGTCACTGTTTTCGACCGTTAAGTTACGGCCCCGTCGTAAAGTCGCGCTATCAACTCGTAGCGGTGTAATTGGTACTCTGTGCAGTAGACATGTTTACACGGTAGAGGAGAACATCCTCATCGAGTGATCATCGTCAGCAGCAAAGGGTCCAAACTTCCATTCGAATTCCAAGATTACCTCGCGACGCGATTCGTCGAGCGGACAGAAATGACCCTCGCACGCATACACACCCACACGCACACAAACACACGCTCGCGCAACACACGCATACAGAACTATAGCTCATCATTGTCAATGAAATCGAAGTATACCACAATTAGGCGAAACGTACTTGTATGATAGTTATGGCCTGAATATCGACGGCGTTCGATTCGAACTAGCGCAGACGCGGGACATTTGCTCTACGTTTGTGTTACCGCTAGAACAATCAGCATGGAAAGGACGCGACCTTGAACTTTTTCGTGGTAGCCTCTGGGTCGTTAACATCGGAACATCCTCCGTATCTCTCATTCGCCCTTGTACTCGAAGACGGTACCCCGAAATCTCCGCTCTGCCTCCGTGTTCGTCCCCTCGTTCGTGGGTATCTCTAAATTACTTGGTACGGTTGATTAATTATTTGGTACGATCAATGGCGTCTCTGACCCGCGAAACTGTCCCGCCGCGCGATCGTCACTGCTTCGAATGTCTTTTGTTCTCTTCTCTCTTGCGCGGAGACCGGACTCCCGTGTGGACGTTTAGGACGCGCGAGACCTGACCGGTCGTATCGATACGATAAACCCTCGAATCAACGGATTAACCATCGACCTAACAGCTAGTCGGTACAAGTTGAATCCATTCGACTCTGAAACCGCTGGAACGTCAGGTAGGGTTGACCGCTGTCCAATCCGTGACGCACCAGTAGAGATCCGCCCAAGAGCCTCTCGCTTCGATCAGGATCGTCCCCGATCATTCGAACACTGTCGATTCTCGTCAGGGAATGCACTCGAGCGAGCCTTTTCAGGGTATGGGTGGAGAACGAAAACCAAACTATCGAGCGCAGAGTTCACGGCTGTTGCGTCACGGTGAACGCGAACTCCTGGGACTCTTCGGGGTCGTTTTGGGGATGACTCGACCCCGAAAGACCCGCGTCGCCATGCTCAAGTGGTCTCGAGTCCGATTCTCGCGCGCTTCGCTCGCCTGGACGAGAGGTCCGATCGGTGACGGTCCCGAAATAAATTCCTAGGTGCACCTATGATAGACTCGACATACACGCCCTTAAAGCAGCCACTTGGCCACCAGGATCATGATCAGATGTGGCGCCAGGCTGACGCCCGACGCGGTGCTGCCCTTCACCCTCACGTCGCTGTCCTTCAGGAACACCGAGTCGATCACGTGGATGATGCCGTTGGTGCACTCGACGTCAGGCCGGAACACGCGGATCCAGTTGCCCTCCCACTCGATCTGGTAGCCTGGAAACAGAGAACAGTCCCAATTAGGATGCCTTGTTTACGATGTACGAAGGATTCTCTGGACGAACGAAGCGTGTTGCAAAATTTGTCAGCGACAGACGGGATGTCTTTGTCAGCGCATCAGTCGATGAGCATGATATCGGATGACACTAATTGCGGCTTAATCGAGGTCTGAGGCTACGGAACACAAAGACGCTACATGCATGTAGCGGCATCCGTGAAGTTCTTATCAATGGAAGAGACGTTATCGACTTAAGCTACGGTTTCTATGAATGCGAATTCAGACGAAAATGTGTTCGACGAGTTTTGACGAATTCGATCAAAGAAACAGACGTCTGTTTTTCAATGATAGTGTTTACACTAGCAACGACACACATGTCAGGACATTCGTGACGTCGTCAGAACTATTATAATTGAGCGTTTAAACAAGTTTGACTTTTTTCGCGCGACCTGCGTCTATATTTTGGGTGTTTTTGGGCGTTTGTTTTGTTTGGACGAATCCGTCAGAACTGGTCCGAACATATTTTCGTTCGAATTCGTATCCATAGTAACCGTAGCCTTACGCGAGACGTTATAGTATAAATCGTTAAAGATATTTCGAAACAATGTACGGAAGAATTATTGACCATAGAAAGTTCTACAAAAAAGTCCGTGAGTGCATGTAAGGATCTTATAAAGAGTAAAAAGAAAAAGAGAAAAAGAAAAAGTCTTATAGAGATAGATATATGCTCTCGCGGTCTTTTTTGTAGAACTTTCTATGGTATAAAGATCTTATAAAGAGTAAAAACAAAAAGAGAAAAAGAGAAAGGTCTTATAGAGATATACAGGGTGTCCCAAAAATGTTGGAGGTCCTTGAAAGGGGTGGTTCGGGAGGTGATTTGAAACAACTTTTTCCTTTGCAAAAATGTTGGATGGGGCTTTGTTAAGTAGATATTAATAAAAAAAACCGACCAATCAGAGCGCGCGGATACCGTTGGAGCGGCCGCGGTAGCGAAGGCTACGCGCTGAGCGGCCGCGTCAATATCCTTCGATGCACGTCGAGTCTCTTGTTCGCGTACGAGAGCGGCTACCTAGCGCGTAGCCATGGCTATCGTGGTCGCTCCAACAGTATACGCGCGCTCTGATTGGTCAGTGTTTTCCGTTAATATCTCCTCAACGAAGCCTCGGACAACAATTTCGCTAAGGAAAAAGTTGTTTTAAATCACCCCCTGAAACACCCTTTTCAAGGACCTCCAACATTTTTGGGACACCCTGTATAT
>NC_071978.1:13478898-13628386 GCF_026283585.1 Hylaeus volcanicus | reverse complement strand
AACACCCTTTTCAAGGACCTCCAACATTTTTGGGACACCCTGTATATAAGACTACGAGATCTTTATAAGAAGTTTATATGTTACGGTTTGTAGTATCCAATCATCGTAAATCTGTCGAACCATTTCCTAAACCAATCACTTAATTTGTATCAAAATAAATTGTTTATTCAGCTGAAGTATCTAATACGGATAAAGCATGAAGTTCAAATTTTCCGCGGAAAATTAGTGTCAGAACTAGCAGACTAAGAAGCAAAAAGACAAACTGAAAGGGTCCATGATACACAATACAAAGTCCCAGCAAAAGATATTTTAGTAGATCTAAAAGAAGAATTTTGAAATAAGTTCAAAGAAAAGGCAATGGAAATAGGAAGAGAGAAGGGAGCTCTCTTTATGAGAGAAATAGGACCAAATCACAAGAGAGCAAGATATAAACCTTGGTTTGTAAAATACAAAGATAAATTAGACAGATCAATAATAAGGACGATCTCAAGGATCAAGTGCAACCACTATAATCTGAGAGCATCGCTTGCAAGGAAAGGGATAGTGGAAGACTCAACTTGTCTATGTGGCCAGGAAGATGAAGACATAGACCACGTCTTATTTCAATGTAGTCTATATAATATCGAACGAAACATAATTTGGACAAAACTCCAAAAAGAAATTGAGAAAGTGGGGTGGTCAGCAATTGAGTTAATAAAATTACACAAAGTTAAGGTATATAAAACCATTAACACATTTCTAAAAGATATTAATAAGATAATATAAGAAGAACCAACAAATGGAAAAGGAGGAATATCGGATAACTAAAGAAGAAAGAAACTGCCAAGCAATACAAAGAAAACGTGATAGAAGTATATTAAAATAAAAGAAGAAACTAAAACTTAAAAGTCCAAGGAAAATTCCCATTAAAATTATGTAACATAAAAAAAATGCAAGCAACGAGTAGGTTAAGATATATACAGCATTACAGAAATAAAATTAGAATAAAAAGAGAGATCAATATGAAGACTGAAGATTGTTAGGTTGTAAGGAAAAAGTATATATCTTCTACAAAGATTCTATTTTTGTCTGTTATATAATAATATATAAATATAAAATGGACGAGTTACTGTTCCTACATAAAGTTTATTAACATACTATAATAAAGAGTATGACAACCTCGACTTACAAATTAAAAAGTTTATTGTTCCGTTATTCCTTATTGCGGTTAGTTTTAAGAAGGATAATAATTATAAAATAAGCCAATAAGAATAAAGATTAAGAAATATTAATGTAAAAAGTTTAGAAGAGGAAATGTATAAAGAGAGCAGCACATAGTAGTGCAAAGTATAGCTTCGAATGTACGCACTTTAATTTAATAAACAAACAAACAAACAAACAAACAAATTGGTGTCACCATCCACCAGTGAACACTTGAACTAATTTTCGGAGTTTCTATGTTTGCAGATAAATGGCGTCACTTGTATGGTAATTATCGACATAATGGTAATGTACTGACTGTGTCGGTAAAAACAGTGGAAATAGCGTCATCTAGCGGCGAAGTAAAGGACTATTCGACGACAAACTTGAGCGTTTTCCCGATAGAAGCGCTGACCAAACTCAGAAAATTAGTTCAGTATGTTCACCGCCAGATGGCGACACAAAGTGCCGCGGGAAATTTGAATCTCTTTTTATTGAATTAAAGTTTATTACGAGCATAAGAAAGATTGTGATAGTTTAAAAGTTTGAAAATGATGTCTAGTTGTGAATTGTGATAGATATAAGTGCTTCGCATTTCTTCATTTACTATACAAGGGCAATTTAACATGGATATACAGGGTGTCCCAGCATCGGTGGTACAATAGAGGTGGGGATGATTCTACATAAAAAAAACAAATCGAAAATAAAGAATAAAATTTGTTCATTCGAGATTTCGTTCTCGAGAAAATAATCGGTTTTGAATATTCAGCGAGTGCCCGTATACGTGACTATGGTTTAGATGGATGGATACCGATACAAGTCGTATGTATGTAAAGAAAGGAGACTTTTTCTTTAATTTGAATTATGCGCGCCAATGACTTAGGACTCTTGAAGTAGCGCCGCATAGACGAAAGAAGACAAGTGGAAAAGATTGATATTAAAACGGTTATTAAAACGGTTAATAACAAGAATAGATTATATTGTCGTTCCTTTATTTTCAGGTAATATTATACCGTAGTTATTGTAAATAGTGTATATAATGTATGTTATTAATGTAAGAATAAACTTTATTTTCTGAGTAACACAAGCTGTCTATTCTTTTATATTAAATTCAAGATATAGATAATAACCTTGTATGTATGTTTATACACATGACACTTATAAGTAGTACTCATATCATTAGTATCAAGATGATGTGCTGTATTACTAATTTCTGTCTACGGATTTAGAGTGAATTTAACGTCTGCATCGAGATCCATCTATCTAGGCCATATTACAGTGGGTGTAGAATGTATTCGTACACCGATCAATTTCCCAAAAAACTTTTGTGTGAAATTGTAGTTTCTTAACTTCTTTTTTCATAATCAATGATATTTTACGTATTCTCGGAAATCTCTAAGATATATATAGTCCAAACAACATTTACTAGTTAATATAATTTGTGGAATTAACAAAAAAATGCGAAAAGTGGCTAAAAGTATAGAAGCAATAAGTATTTGTACGATTCTTATGACGAACCATTTACAGTAGAGTTTGTAACGTAAATACATTAGTTTATCGCTCCGTGAGAATTAGAAAACATCAAATTTCCAGTAAAGTACTTTTAAAAATGGCTCTAATAGAGGAATTGAAGGAGATCCCACTTCGAATAACTAATAATTTAGTTAATTTAACGCTTAGATGAGTTGCAATAATTATAAAATCAAAATGAAATCCTACGAAGGAAGTATTATATACTTGTAAATTAATGTAAATTTCTATTTTTTTAATGAAGTTTTAAAAATTAAACAGTTGTGCGAATACTTATTGCTTCTATCGATTAATCGTTTTTTTCTTGTTAATTTCGCAACTTACATAAATAGCTATTTTTTTTGGTAATCTATAAATTCTAGAGATCTCTGAGAATATGTACAATGTTATTTTTTATAAAATATAAGTTAATAAATTACAATTTTACATAGTTTTTTTGGAAATTGATCGGTGTACGAATACTTTTTACACCCACAGTAAGTGTACTCGTACTTGCTTAATATTCAAAATCGAGTAGGAAACCTCAAATGAAAAAATTTTATTCATTATTTTCGATTTGTTTTTTCATGTAGAATCACCTCCCTCTCGGTTGTACCACCGATGCTGGGACACCTTGTATAATAGTACTCTCAGAAAAAGACAAAAATGTTAAGTAAATATATTCTATAAAATTTTAATGAACAGAGATAGACGTTATCTTGGCTATACTTTGTTGTTTTATTGACCAGAGAAAGAGTTAACTAGCACGAAAGATATATTGGAACAATAGGAAATTTCCAAGAAGCTGGAACATTGAAACTTAACGAAACAGCAATAATAATACCATTTAATGAATCGAAAGAATGCAAAAGATGTCGTTAAAGTCGCTAGAATTTTCTCTAGTTGTATCGTTACGAATTTTTTAAGCCACTATTTGCAGTACCCTTCACAATATTCAATAGCTCTTTCAAACTTTAACAAAGCTTGCGAAAAAAGAACGAACGAGGGAAAAAAGCAATACGAACACGTTCATTCAGAACGATCGGAAAGCAGATGAAAGTAATATAAAATGTAGAATAGAAAAGTGGAAATATACGGGCGAGTAAAAAAGAGAAAAAAATCGAGTAGTAGAACAGAGATTGTGCAAACAAGATAATCATTTGAATTAAGCTTCATTCGTTATGCCCTAAGCCTTTCTCCCCTTTTGAGGTGATACGAGGTACTCGGTATACCACGCGCATAATTCTACTTGTAACTCTTATCTTTCCCTTTCCTCCCTGTATTATACCTTAATTATGTTATCGCACTTTTATTCTACCATTCGTTACGCGAGTATCTATTATCGTCGTCGTTGTCCCAGTTTTTAATTAAATATCTTCAAAGTCTTATTTCGACATTTTACCTCCGCGATTGTAACAGTTTTTAGTTACAAATTTTTACTAAAATCCCTCTCTCTACTTATATTCGTTATATTCTACCATGAATGTTTATTTATAGCTCGTTACATTCGGTCAGACCTTAACGAATAATTCGTCTGGCGAATTATTCAAGAGTTATATACAGGGTGTCTACATATAAGTTCGGACATACGCAGGGTGACAATTCTACAACAAATTTCTAACAAGAAATTACTCTTAGACATTTTCTTTGTGTCGCCTTATTCTCGAGTATTTTCACTTTTTATTTTTCTTCTGCGTTTTCGACTTGACGCTCTTTAAACGGTCATAACTCCACCAAATTACAGTGCAAACTTAAAAGTAAGTATACCATTCGAAAGAGAGTTAAATTTCCCATCTTTCTGATGTCAAAGCAAAATTTATTAGGAAGATTTAACAAGTGAAAAATTAAATCAAACTTTACATTGTGAAAATTTTAAAAAACTTGACTTTTTCTGTATTCGTTTTTCGGTTCCAAAGACATAGTTGTTTGGCGGGCACTCCTCGGGAAAAACTTCCTCGAAACTTCCAGCTTTTGAATGATATTATCAAAAAAAAATATACGGTGGTATTTTAGGGAGAAAATGAAGTTTGAATGCAGAAAAGCGGCCTTTTGCAGGTGAAAATCGACATTTTTCAATAAAAATCGACTTGTCACTTTGAAATTAGCTTGACATCGGGTTTGATGTATATTTTGTTGCCAGTCCCGAGTCACCCCAATTAGGAAAAAAACTGGTTTTTTTACACCCCAAGGTTTTGTTTTTTTTCCAAGAAATTATTTTTTTTAAATTTAAACTCTTTTATCCGATCTCCTGTGCCGAAAACATCGATTTTTTGTTTTGTGAAATCGATCGTGTTGCAATCTCCATATCATTTATCCATACACCGAGGTAGATTTTGATTAAATAGTCTCTAGAAATGAAAATTCTATGGATACATGTTCAAAAACAATTATTCACCTCTCACTCAGGCTCTACACGCGGCTAGGAGAGGCTTGAGGTGTCAAAAAATCAGTTTTTTTCCTAATTGGGGAGGCTCGGGAGTGTCACTTAAAAATACGTCAAACCCGATGTCAAGTTAATTTTAAAGTAGCAAGTCAATTTTTGTTGAAAAATATCGATTTTTAACTAAAAACACACGCTTTTCTGGATTTAAACGTCATTTTCTCCCAAAAATGTCACCGTATAATTTTTTTTGATAATATCATTCAAAAGCTGAGACTTCGAGGAAGTTTTTCCCGAGGAGTGCCCGCCAAACAACTATGTCTTTGAAACCGAAAAACGAATACAGAAAAAGTCAAATTTTTTGAAATTTTCTTAATGTAAAGTTTGACCTAATTTTTCACATATTCAATCTTCGTAATAAATTTTGGTTTTGCATCAGGGAGATGAAAAATTTAACGCTCTTTCGAATGGTGTACTTACTTTTAAGTTTGCCCTGTAATTTAGTGGAGTTATGGCCGTTTAAAGAGCGTCAAGTCGAAAACGCAGAAGAAAAATTAAAAGTGAAAATACTCGAGAATAAGGCGACACAAAGAAAATGTCTAAGAGTAATTTTTTGTTGGAAATTTGTTTTAGAATTGACATCCTGCGTATGTCCGAACTTATACGTAGACACCCTGTATATGATTATCCTAATATTTAACGAGAGTAAAGTTTACAAAAAAGATAATTATGTTAATTATTATTACGAACGTGGTGAATCGTCTAATAAGAAAATTAAATAGCAAAGAGAAGAAGCGAATGAACAAGAATTTAATTAACAACGTATATTCCAAGGTATTTGTAGAAAAAAATGCCATGAACATATAGGTACTCGATTAGCGTAGAAAATATTCGACTAATATTTGCAGATCTAAATATTCCAATATAGAAAAGTTGGTCAAGTGGAGCGAGCACAGGGGAAACGGCATCGGCGATTCGCAATTCGCGACCGAGCGAATGACCGCGTGAGCACGTAGCAATTAGCACCAGGGGTAATCAACGAATTTGCATTTAAATGGCGGCCGAAAGGTGCACAATAAATCGTCTTGCGGTGCTTGAGCCATAATTGTGCGCGTTCTTCCTGGGTCTCTGTTCGCCGAGAGTGTCCGGAAGCCACGAAATTGCTATGTACCGAAACCGAATGGCAATTCATTCAATCTTTTCCTCTACTTTAACGACTTTGTATCGTTTCGCCCATTAACGCTTCGCGTATCGACGATCTCCCCTCACTTTTAAAAGGAACGTCGTTTGGAATTCGGAGTCTGTTAATGTCTTCTAATTCATGAGAGCTTAATATCGCGCGACGTTAAAAAATTTTGTTAATTTTAACTTTGTTGAATTCTTCGCTAATTTTATTCTTTGAGCACAACTGTACCACTGTATCCTCGAAGATAAATGTGGGAATCGGGAATTATGGCTGCATTGTATTCTAATTTTAAGAAATCTTATTTCTGGTTCTACCAGAGATCTATTTTAGATATAATTCATGAAACGGATGAATTCTGACTGTTTTGCATCCTAATTTTAAGACCAAAAAAGTCTCACTTCTGCTTCTATTAAGCACCTACAGTGGGTGTAGAAAGTATTCGTACACCGATCAATTTCCAAAAAAACTATGTAAAATTGTAATTTATTAACTTATTTTGTATAAACAATAACATTCTACATATTCTTGGAAATCTTTAGAATAGATAGATTACAAAAAAATACCTATTTATGTAAGTTGCGAAAGTAACAAGAAAAAAACAATTAATCGATAGAAATGTTGAAGCAATAAGTATTCGCACAACTGTTTAAAAGTACTTTACTGGAAATGTAATATTTTCTAATTCGCACGGAGCAATAAACTGATTACGTTACAAACTCTACTGTAAATAGTTCGTCATAAGAATCGTACAAATACTTATTGCTTCTATTCTTTTACCCACTTTTCGCATTTTTTTGTTAATTTCACAAATTACATTAACTAGTAAATGTTGTTTGGACTATATCTATCTTAGAAACTTCCGAGAATATGTAAAATATCATTGATTATAAAAAAAGAAGTGAATAAACTACAATTTCACACAAAAGTTTTTTGGGAAATTGATCGGTGTACGAATACATTATACACCCACTGTATCTCAGGCACATTTGAATGCACGAATGCATTTCTTTCTTGGAATCTCTACTTTAATTCAGTTTTCTGTAGACGTACCAATCGGTTTCAAATCTTCTCTTCTTTTCGACAAGAATTCCTTTTTTTTTCTTGCAAAAAGTTTGCTATAAGATCAAAATTTAATTGTAAGACCACAAAAGTCTTACTTCTGCTTCTATTAAGCACGTATCTCAGGCACATTTGAATGCACGAATGCATTTCTTTCTTGAAATCTCTACTTTAATTCAGTTTTCTGTAGATGTACCAATCGGTTTCAAATCTTCTTTTCTTTTCCACAAGAATTCCTTTCTTTTTTCTTGTAAAAAATTTGCTGTTATTACTTTCAGCCCAGTATAGGGACTTTTGGTGTAAACTCTTGACCCAATTAAATCCTGATTGAGAACGTGACGCAAGCCCGTGTAACTTAAAACTTGTTTCGGATAAATCCAACTCGAGTGCAATTTACAGACGTCCATATCGTCTCGGCCATTTATCCGCGGAAAAAGATATAGGGGCCAATATATTCCGCGCAGAAACGTTCGCATCTATCCAAATCCGTAAGGTTTTCTCGTCTCGTATTTTTGTCTCGCGAAATAGATATAATACAAATTTACGCGAAAACCGTTCCCCCGTTCGGTCAGATAACACGACGAATGCGTCCCAGAACGGCAGACCGTAATTTGTTGCAAGCCCTGAACTATTTCATTATTTTTTTTCGCGAACCATTCTGCCTTCAACAACGCTGGCATCTTCGAATGATGGATTTACAATCTTGTAAAGACAAATCTTGTATCCAGATAGAGATAAGAGAAAAGATTTCGAAAAGAGAAGCAAGTTTTGATCTGTTATTCGTAGACTGCGGATCTTTATCCATTTACAGAAAATTTGAATGTTTGAACCACAAAATGCAAACAATATGCACGAATATAAAAAAGATTGAAAGTAAAGTTCATGTTATAATATTTGCAGAATAAAATAAATTCCTATTTAGGTTCAATTTTTATAGGGACGTTCGCGAATATTTTATTTTGCATAAAGATCCGCAGTCTAGTTATTTGTATGATAAAAATAACAATATGATGTATAAAATAAAATGATACTTTGCTAATTGTTCAATGGAACAAATGGTGCCTTCATTAGTAATTTATCATTCAATCGATAGTTTTCTCATAGAAATAACAATTTTCAGGAATTTTTACAATTTTTCAATTTCTCTTCCAAGTGGAGCGAACGTTACCATTAATAACGCGTTATTCACCATCATTCGAACTGTTTCGATTCAGCGCCCAATCTACCGTATGAAAATCGCGCTTAAAATGAGAAAGGGTTTTACTCGAAACGCGCAATTAAAAAATGTTTAATTCATAACCGAGTCGAGGAAATTGTTTCATCTTCATAAATCCCTTCCAGGCTCGCCTCGAATATTGAAGAGGGCCAATTTATTCGTACAGAATAATAATCAGCGGTTACGAAACAAAATGAATAAAACGAGATGAGCGAGTGTCGCCACGAATATCGTTAAACAAAATATGCGAACCATTTGTTTGCAACTATTAAGGTATTATTATTTCATCCCATGAATCGCGTTCTCGATGAAATTAACGACGACGACGATGAGCACGACTACGTGGCCATGTTTCTTCCCGATTTCGCTGATGGCTATCTAGCTCCAAGTTTGCTCTAATTAAGCTTAATCTTTTGCACTCTCCGCATGCGTAATATGCACCACAACTCGCGAGGTTTGGCAATTGATATGTTAAATAAAAAGGATCTGAAAATATTCGACGAAAATTACAGAAAATCATCTTGCTTGTGGCTCATATTAAAAAAAAATCGAGTGCAAACGGATAATCGACTCGCTTAAGCAGCGACAAGCGGTGTGCGAGACGTGTTTCGATTGTAGGAATACTCACCGTGGAAAGTGTTCGATAATAAACGTGTAATAAACGTTGGAATCTGTAAAACTCCATACTGTAATTGTTATTGACGCTTCGAGGAATCGAACTGGGGTTGCTTGTTTAATTTGTCTGGACATTCGAATACATTCGAATAAATTCGAATAATGTTATTGGAATGAGAAAGTGTTCGATTAGTTCAATTAAGAATGTATTCGAGTTAAATTAGTTAAATCGTTCTATTGTGACGTGAATCAAAGCCACCTAACTTTAAATTCACGTACAACAGTATTCCACGTTCTCATAATTTTAGATTTGTTTTTCGTAAGATCTAGTCTTCTGGAAAACAAAAATGTAGTTCTAGGAAATTATGTCTATCCTACTATTAAAATCTTGGCCAAAGCAGTAGAGCATTGTCTTATGTTTAAATAAATTGACCATTCGCGAAAATGATCCTGTACACCCTGAAGAAACCGCACAGACCTTGCACCATTAATTTGTACCGTCGCACAGTGCGGACAAATAGCAAAATTGTGGACAAAAATCAAAATTTCATTACTAATATAAGTATATTGCTATTTATTAAAAAAAAAAAATTAAAATGAACCATAAACATTAATAAAATCACAACAAAATTAACAAATTTAACAAATCCCGATTTTGATGAAACTTTATATACTTGTTTGTGGGACTTTCTTATGAATTACACCATCCTCAATACGTGAGACTTTTGTGTTTTGAGAGAGAAATTAACCCTTTTGTCCGAGCCGCCCCTTTAACTTTTGCTCGGAAACGATTAGAGATTTCAAAAAAATGTTCAAGTAAACATTACACTATTTTTAGAGACCTATAAACCAATACCAACAAATTTAAAAAAAAAAAAATTTTTTTTTAAATTACCCTCCCTCGAAATTTTTGAAAATTTTGATTTATTTCTGGATTAGTAAAAGCGTTTTTTTATTCTGAATCCAACGGTATGTATGAGTTTATGATTATCATACAGGAAAATGATGTAATATTGTAAAATTGTCGCTTTAGTAGTCCATATTTCGAATTCTTTAGGAATTTTTTTCTCATAAATAATAGAAGTTCCACCCATATATTATTTAACACAATATGCTTCGTTTTGACCAAGGATGTGAGAAATCATTTTTATAAAAATCCATGAATCAATTAAATCAGAATTTTCAACTTCCAATTGCGATCCTACACCAACAGTACGGTCCCTTATTAAAAATTATGTTAAAACCGAACGTTGCAAGTATTTGCAAGAGAACTTATAAGTTTCTTAAAATATAACGAATAATGTATCCAAATATGTTGAGAACTCAGGATACTTTTTGCTGTTTTGTCTGTATGTTTGTTTAAAGATAAAGATTGTATTATGGATACAAATGATTGATACATGATTATTTATAACAATTTCCACGCTGACACACATTTTCTACGATAGAAATCTGCCTCACATTTTGATATATATATATATATATATATACTGATATTGAATTTTGTCCACTTATTCCGTACTGTGCGTCGCGTGCAACAACGAACGCCGTTACCGCCACGAGACGATTAATTTCGGTCTGTACGCGAAAGAAAAAGCGATTAAGAGAAACGAAACATGATTATTTCGATGAATGGTCTCGTCCCGTCCTGAAGCGAATCGACGGGACGATCCTCGTATACGTGCAGGCGTACGTCCAGCAAGCAACAACGTGAACAATCGTGAAGCGAAGCGCGATCTACGATATCTCGAAGACAAAAAAGCATTTCTCTCAAGCGCTGAGCCCGCATGGAACGCGCGTACTCGATCAGATTCTGGTGGTCGGACGATATTCTCGTAGGACGACCTCGTGGCAATTTCGGAAAAATTTATGGAAACGAATAAATTATTGTTGAAGTACGTTTCACGTAAGAGGATGAAGAGCTCGGAGACGTCTGATCTTTGTACAGTGATGTGCTTTGTACAGTAGGGATTTCTGAGGGTAGGATGTAGATCAAAGATGGCGGATACCTTTCGTACACTCAGATTTAAGTAGACTGTGAATTTTAGGCATTTATAATGCAAAGTAATGTAATAAATACATTCTAAAGATGCCAAAAGGAGTGTGAATTTATACAGAACGAAATATCAATATTATTATGTCAATTAATAATAATAAATACATTCGAAACAAAACCAAAATAAATGTGCACATATGTAAAAACGAAATAACAATATCGTTACGTTAATTGTAAACTATATTCAACATGATGTATATTTTTGTATGTGTTTCATGTTATTATACGTTACAAGTGCATAAACATTCGCAGTCTACTTATGGGTCTCGTGCAGCATCCAGTATACAAAGATCAGAGCATTTACCCCTTGCCAGACAAGAATCCTCGCCATTCTTGGCTCCAGCGTGAGTAAAAAATGGTCTATTCCTGGAAAAGAATCCCTACCTCCGTAACTGAACATGATCGCGATCACTTAGCGAGATCGTACTGCACCGTGCAGCGAAGTTAGACCTCGTCAGCCCTGGTCTGCAAAGATTCAGCCTGAGCCTTGCGAGGGTTAAGACAGAAAGGCATTTCTAAAAAAATGTTTCGCCTTTTATCGAGTTAGCATAATCAGCTTCAATGATATAGTACGTTGTAGTACTCTAAAGCGAACTGAAACACCGGAACCGAGACATTTGAACAATTTAAAAATTCATTCGTAGACTTACGAAGAATATCATCGACGTAATATAGCGTCGCGTTTCTGTTTAGAGACGCGCGGATTAGGCGTGTACGCGCGTTAAACGCGGTGCGTGACGGTGAAGAGAGAACCCTTCGCAGATTGACATTTTGCGTGCTCGTACAGGTGAAAGCACGTGTCGTCGCTCATCGGCGACGTCTAAACACTGAACTCACTCACCGAAAATTTCTGGACGGATCGCGTTTTCGTCGTGCTTGTCATCTAAACGAAACAGCACCAGGTTTGAGAAGGTACAGAGAACAGTACACGCACGGAGCTCGAACGAAGCGATACTAGATTTCGTTCGTTCGCTAACAACAAGAACAACACTCCCGGATCATGTCGGGCAATCGTTTAGATATTGCAAGAAAGTGCTTACACAGACGGTTCGATAGGAAAATGGGGGTCGATACTCACTCTCGCTGTACTCTCGAACGCGAAGCTTCAGATTGTCCCTGACAGAGGGAAGGACGATGGTGTCGTTGTGCATCATCTCCTTCAGCTTGGCCATGGTGTACGCCTCGCTACCTACCACCAGATGTCGTTCCAGAATTTGCGTCGTCTGCAATCAGACCGCGATAAGTCAAGATCGATAAGAAGAATTTTAGGACAATTTTTGGAATTTTGAAAGCTCCACTCTGAGCATGATAAATCAGAACCATGAAGACTGTATAAGGAGTCCTAACTGTGTAGTGTAGAAGTGTTATGAAAATCCCGAGCTTCAAGTTATGAATATTTCTACCACTCGCGGCTTAAATGAGCACACACTACGATACATGTACATTTGTATACAATTTATCTACAAATAATATTCAGATTGCCCTGCACTTGACCGGCAGTCCATTTGTTATTGCAAAATACATATGAACTTTGTGAGGCCTATATTTTTTTGAATACCTATAGATAATATACATATACACATATGACATACATACGGTAGGAACGGCAGGTCTAAATTCTACATAATAGTTTTTTTCACAACCGTTACCTTTACGGCATGCAGACAAATGTCGCCCATGTTTTAGTAATGAAATAAAGCTAACGGATAAAGCTAAAGGATTTTTAGGAGAAACAAATATGAAAATATAAATTAATTTGAGATAAAAATAATATTTTATTTTGGAATCCCTTCCACGTGCCCTCCATCATTTAGTGTACAATTTTTTATTCGTTTTAGAAATTGTTTTTCTACTTTTACAAGAGTATCTGTTGGAACGTTGCAACACGCGTTAACAATGTGAAAAAAACTATTATGTAGAATTTAGGCCTGCCGTTCCTACCGCAGTCTCTTCGTATCGGTTTCAAGAGGCCGGTCTAACCCGTAGCATTTTAACACTTTATTTACCGGGAGCCTATTTTTAGGCTTTTTACTTGCAGTGTTTAGCTTTTCGAATTTATTTACTATGTTGATAGTTGTCTACTTACAATGTTCAGTGTTTGGAAACAGACTTGGCTTTCAATGTACCCACTAACAGTATGGAGGAATTATTGACAGCCTAGATTGGCATATGATACTGTAGAAAATTCTTTTTTGAATTAAAGTCTGTTTCTAAATAGCCCGGTAGATAAAGTGTTAAGTGCGGTCGGGAGTCGAGACCACCTACTGTGCTTCCTGGTCTCGCAGATTTTCTTGTACCGAAAATCAGTAAACTTTTACGCGTAATATCTTAAAAACTATTTGTAAAAGGGTGTTTACAGTAAGCTTGATGAATTCGTCTTGAAACGTACTATCTATTGATCAAACATAATGTATATAATCCCATTTGAAAAACCAAACGTAACTTTCATATCTCTGTAAACAATAATGATAAAAAAAAAATTGTTACAGCTAATAAATCGGCCCCCTCTTTCCATTCAATTTCATATGAGAAACTTTTTTCGCATCTTTAATAGGTTACGAAATAATCGGCTGTCCAGGATTTCGTGGGACATACTGTATATACACGGTCTGTCTAAAAAGAAACCGAACTTTTGCTATAAAAAAAAAAGTACAAGTAAAGTTTCTACACACACGTTTATTTACTAAAAATAATCTCCCTCTGCGTCAATACAGCTTGTAGACTCCGTAATTAACATTTGGTAGTCCGTTTAGTACGGCGGTTACAGCGGCCTGAATCTCCGAAACGTTGCTATAATGTGCCCCGTTCATTGAAATTTTCAATTTTGGGAAAAGAAACTAATCGCAGGGTGACAGATCAGGCGAGTAGGGTGGATGATCCAAGGTAACAATGCCTTTTTTAGCCAAAATTTGACGCTCAGTTGCGGCTTTGTGTGCAGGTGCATTGTGGTGCAGCAACTACTTCGTCTTCAGTGGACTTTCGATCGTTTTTAAATAGAGTGAACCACTCGTAAACTTGTGTACGGCTTAGGCATTCATTCATTCCCATACATTTGTTTCAATAACGTAAGCGTTTCGGTAAAAGTCTTTTTAAATTTAACGCAGAACTTAATATTAGCGCTTCATTGCGGTATTCCAACAAGCGTCACAAAACGTCCGTTATATTTCAAGTCACACAACGGAATGTGAACGACCGATTCACATGATACTGTGCACGGTCAACAATTAACGATTAGAAAAAATTTTAGAGCAAAAGTTTGGTTTCTTTTTAGACAGACCGTGTATATCGTAGTCTGCGCGCACTTGCGCCGCGAGTGAACGAAATATTCATAACTTCAAGTTCGGGATTTTGATAACAGTTTTCTAGTAACTTTCTTAGGGAGTTGGATCTCCTTATACAGTCTTCATGATCAAAACTATCGAAGAAATAGCACAGTAACTTTAGTAAGTAAATATATGTACATTGTAATCTGTTTGGATGGGAAAAACAATAGAATGGTCGAGGTGGTCAAGCTGCATATGCAATATTAGGAGAGATAGAGACAGAGAAATGGCCAGTTTCTTGATTTTGGAATCCTAAAGAGCACCGTGCAACGCAGTTGATCATCGACGGATACTCACGTGATAACTGAATTCAGACATGAAGAGCTTCTTGTAGGTAGACGGGAAGCTGATCTTCGCCATGTACCAGGCGGTATCGCGCGGGGCGAAGTAAGTGAAACGCTTCGTCGTGTCGTTGAGCATGTTGTTGAACCCTTGTCGTTGGCCGAGCAAGTAAGTGGTGCTGGAAAAGGGTCGAATAAGGAATTCGTCAATGTCACTGGACAACTACGAGTCCCGTAGGAGGGATTAGCTGACGATCACGTCTAATACACTGCAGTCTAAAATTCACAGGGAAGAGTCTGCTGGTGGCAGTAGTCTATCAACCTGTTGTTAGGTTGATGTGGATCTTTTAAATAACACGCCACAGTGTTATGATTGTTTATATTGGTTATTGGGGTTAGAAAATAATTATCACTCAGTTATTCTCTTTTATTGGGTTGTCGAGAAAGTCATGAAGTATTTTTTCTTGATTTTTCAAATGTTATTTATTTATATAAAGGACAAAGATCAATCAATGATATTGTTGCGCCAGGGGGTGGTGCCTAATCGAGGAGTAGTCATTTTAAATAATTAACACGTCTTTTATAAAAGAAACAAGAACACAAAACGTTTATTAACTACAACAGCTCGATTAGTAAACACGTCCGTTCGAAAGCAAGTCTGGCGATGTTCTGCCCATTCAAAAGTTGCCGGTTCTCTTGGAAACCGGAATATCCTGACGATCCGCTTCCGCTCGCTCTTCAGAACGCACTTCACATCGTCATAGTATCTTCACGCCGCCGCAACAATATATAGCTCGTTTTGTTCGATAACCTTTCGCCACCGTTCAGTGAGTTTCATAATTCCTCGTTTATAGAAGGACCTGTCTTTATCGGCGAAAAACTGACTAAGGTGCTGATTAACAGCCTCATCGGAATCGAACGTTATATCACGCAAAGAAGCTTGAAGAGCGCGAAAGAAATGGAAGTCCGATGCCGCAAGATCTGGCGAGTATGGCGGGTGTGGTAACACATCCTATCCAAGCTCCAGTAATTTTTTAATTATTGCTTTGATTTTGTCATCATCAACCGCGATGGGTCTCCCTGACCGAGGAGCATCGCTGAGATTAAAATCACCGGCACGGAATTTCGTGAACCTTCGTTGACACTGACGTTCTTGTAAAGCATTGTCACCGTAAACTTTACGCAACTTTTCGCAAGCTTGACTTGCGTTCTTCCCTTTATGAAAGTAAAACAATAGAATATGGCGAAAATGCACAGTTTGATCTTCCATTTTCAATTTACCATAAAATTTTCCAAATTCAACCAAATCGATCAGTCTTTTGTTTAGTACGAAGCTAGAGTTCTTAGTTGTCAAATGACACCAATCACGTGGTTGCAACTGACTCTAGTACTGCCAAAAGTAAATTAGTGCCACCTGTTGCAGAAATGCGTCACGACTTTTCTGACAACCCAATATAAGACACTCTTTATTTCGACCAGAGAGTTAGGAGTTGCGATGTTGCTTTCAAGAAGACTATGATCGAACTGAGTATTTCGACGTCAGTGGAAAAATGCAACGAAAACTATCGGTGCCCTCTTGTCTCAGAAAAAGGTCTGCTGACTTTCTCTTTCAGGTCATAAACTAACTCCAAGAGACCTTTTCCGGTGTTGGTTTATTTTTTACCGTCGGGGTCTTAGACTTCGAGTCGCCAAGGGCCCGAAGGATCCAACAGTTTAATATAACTTTAATTAAGAAATGAAAATGGAAATGGAAATAGTATAATATAAAAGTCCGCAACACTAACCCATATTTCATTGTGCGTACCGCAGCATAGCGTTTGGTTCGTATGGCGACCAGCTAACGACTGTTAACGACTAAATGACCGTTAAGAAATAACAAAGAAACAAAGGAAAAATTAAAGTGGGCACACTATGGGCGGTATTCACAGTCGCAACTTATTTCTAAGCTGGCCTTTAGCATATGCTTAAGGTGTTCGCCGGATTCACAGTCGCTGAATAAGTAACGCCTTAAGCATCGACTTAAGCATTTCCTTATGAAAACAATTGCTGTCTACTCCAGATTCACAGTCGATTCTTAAGAAAGTCTTAAGTCCTTAGGAATTCATAGTCGAATAAGTTCGCCTTGTTCATTGAAAACGTGTTCTTATTTCGCTTAATTGAGGTTACGTTTTTGAGTCGACAGTATATTATGACTTAAACACGCGTGTGAAAAGAAGAACGAAAATAACGTACAGTTTATAAGTACGAATAATTCCGTCGACGGGAGCCACCAGGACAAATGTTCGATTCAGGATGGACACGAATAAGATACATAAATAATGCTGCATTTTCAAGAATCATTTTAATTGGTTGTTACAATAGAAAATTGACGGAAATACCCGAACGTCAAACAACCATTGCTTAAGCATTTGCTCGACTAAGCAAACCTTAAGCATCAGTTCCTTAATTAAGTCGAACTTATTTGCTGACTATGAATACATAGCGACTCAAGCAGTGCTTATTCCAATAAGGCGATCTTAGTCAAGAACTTTTTAAGACAATGCTTAAGTCGCGACTGTGAATACGGGCCTATGTCTCCGTACCTACCAGGATGTTTCCGAAGATAGAGGGACAGATTGCGCTTTAGTCACGCCCAAAACAAACAAAATAAGAAGATGGACTAGATACATGTACTTTCTCTAACACCTGTAATGGTCATTTTTGTAGAATTCGTTGACCCAAACGTGGCCCAAGATCAGTTTTGTCTCTGAAGTCTACGACTCCTCCCATCCTTGGCAATGTTTTCAAACTTTTCATAAACGTACGGATAAAGGATCTCGAAGAAGCTCACAGAGCCTTTTAGATCCATTTCTGACGTACGTCAAAGCGTTATATCAATATTGTCCGAGAATTTGAAGGAAAACCGGACGCGTTTGAAATCTGTATGCGCGGGAGTGATTACCAGGGACTGCTGCCAAATACCTAACAGCTAACACGAGAGTCGAGCGACGTGCCTTCCGCTTGCTAGCTCTCTCGAGTGGCATGATTCGTTTTGTTGGTCCTCTCGCCAAGGTTCTGGGATTTGCGGTAAAAGGGTAGAACGCAGAGGCAAACGAATCGATGATAGCGGGGATTCCTGGGCATTCGGGAACGTGCGTGTGTGACGTATCGCCTATACGGGTTGGAGAGATACTGGAATGGATGGGTCCTACTCCGGATATATCATGGTGTGGGGTGATGGAATGCTGACACCACCATCCATCCAGTGCATCGGGTAACGATACCTATCGTATAAAGGAGCTAATGGCATTAAAGCCAGGACATAACCGACTGTTTCCTAGCCTCTCGTGCAATGATCCCCAATCCGCGGTAACAAGATGGGCCAACTGACGCCAGCAACGTAGCCTCGTTCCCAGTAACATATTGGCCATCGATAAACGTGGATTGTCCTGTGGTTTCTACCAGATCGAAATCCCTGATCAATCATCGTGATTCTTTTTTGGAAATACCTATGTTGTTTCGTTTGCGTTCTCCCGTTGCGAATTTTTCAACGATTTAGACGAGCTACGAGCCTGGCAATCGAGGCTCGCGCAAACGCGCGGTCACGCGTGCGTTATTTAACTGGATTTTATCGTCGCCGAAGGTTTATTTGCCGTTTATTGGAACACCGTTTAATGGGATTTTCCATTATCGATGCGTCGGTAATTGAAATAACGAGAGGGTGAATTAAATCGCGACGCGTCTCCTGCCGGGGTACACGCACGGTTCGAGCGTGTAACGCGAAGGTAATCTAGCGAAAGGGAAATCTACAGAGTGTTTAGCGTGACGGGGTTGTGTCGTTGTAAATACAATGAGTAACGTTAATATCCGGGCACTATGAGATTTTTACTTTGTTACTTTTTATAATCAAGTATTATATTAACGTATATGTGTAGTAAACAATAGTATGAGTTTTATTTACATAACTTACTGTAGTTGTTAAATAATACGATTTAAACAAAACATTGTCTGATTTTCGCGTTACTTTAATATTCGGACACTTGGTAGTGTAGCACCTTTTCTGAGTGTTTACGCAGCGTTACTTCGAGTTTAGACGGAGTGTTTGCTTACAAACACAGTCGACTGTTCGGATGATACTATCAAGCCTTATTTCATCAGTTACTCTTCGATAATCGTTACGTGCACGTGTGTAATTGCACGCAAAAGCAATACCACGTATAATATATGACAACTTGTGATTTTTCACAATGCAAAGGGGAAATCATGTAGACAAATTGTTGCCATACTCAACATGAGTAAAAGTACAGTGGCAGGTATCATCAAACGGTTCAAATGCGAGGATCGTATAGACTCTATACCCCAAAAGGGTCAACCGAAGAAGTTGGATGCACTGGTGATAAGAGGAAACTAATAAGAAAAATAAAGAAGGACCCTTCACTCAGTGCACCAAAATTAGAAACAGAGCTCTTAAACGAGACTGGGAAGAGGGTATATCCCCAAACAATCCACAGAGCCTTAAAAGATAGTGGTTAGAATGGAAGAATAACTAGGAGAAACCGTATGTGAATGAACAGAATCGAAAGAAGAGATTCAATTTTGCTAAAGAATTTGTTTTCAAGGAAGAAATATGGTGGAACGAGGTAATTTTTATCGAGGAAAGTAAATTTAACATTTTTGGATCAGATGGACGAAGGATGGTGTGGCGTAAGAAAAATGAAGAATTTAAATTTAAAAATCTAAGGCCGACTGTAAAGGATGGAGGAGGCAGTGTGCTTGTCTCGGGCTGTATATCCACATTTGGGTTGGGTGAATTAATTTTTATTGACAATATTCTGGGAAAAAATGTGTATTTGAACATATTAAAAAATAATTTACACAAAAGTGCTACACAAATGGGAATTTTAAACACATTTAAGTTTTACCAGTACAATGACCCGAAACATAAGGCGTGCCTTATAATTGCGTGCATCGTGCAAGAATATTTATTGTACAATTGTTCAAAAATTTTACAACCACCACCCCAATCACCTGACCCCAATCCTATCGAAAATGTGTGGAATGGACTAGAGCGACGTACCAGGACAACAACAATATCTTCAAAAGAAATGTTGAAACATCGGTTAAAAGAAGAATAGGACAAAATAACTATTGAATATTTTAAAAAAAATCATTAGCAATATGCCACAACGTTTAAATAAAAGTGATACAACAGAATGGTTACCCAACAAGATATTAAAACACATATTATTATAATAATTAGACTCAAAATAAATAGTTTCTAAAAGTGACCGAATATTAAAGTAACGCGAAAATCAGACAATGTTTTGTTTAAATCGTGTTATTTAACAACTACAGTAAGTTATGTAAATGAAACTTATACTATTGTTTACTAAACATATATGTTAATGTAATACTCGATTATGTTTTTTGCTTGTTTTGTTAGAAACGAAGTTATGATGTGATAACGTAGAAATCTCATAGTGTCCGAATATTAAAGTTACTCACTGTAGTTGGCGATGGATCGTGCTGTGCGTTTGAGGCTCTGCGATCGATCATTTTTTTAATTACGAATTTGTTAAACCACAGAGTGAATTTGCTGATAAAGCACAGGAAGTTTACCACGATCGGGGCCTTTATTTTTATCTCCGAAACTACCGATCCTATTATGCTCTTCCTTTTTTGTTTTTCTGAGGAAGAATAAAGGTCCATTTACACATATCCGTAACGTGTCAGTTCCGTATCCGTACCGTATCAGTAACATCCGTAACGTTTCTAAATATCCGTAACGTGTCAGTGCCGTATCCGTACCGTATGGGTAACATTCGTGACGTTTGATCAGTGTTTCCCGAGATGGCGAATTTTACGAATAATGAATTAGCAATGATTGCTATAAGTTTAGATGACGAAATGGAAGAAAATAAGACGAAGAAACGGAAGTAGGTCCATGAAATTTGTAAAAAAAGAAAAAGTGAAGGAGAATTCGTAACTTTATACAAAGAATTGATTGAAGATGAAAGGAAGTTTTTTGATTATTTCAAGATGTCTGAAAGTTGCTTTAATATATTATTAGACAAAATAGAAATATATTAAAAAATGCAAGACACTCGCTGGAGAAAGGCTATAACTCCGAGGGAACGATTAGTAGTTTGTTTGAGGTAAGTAATAGAAATTGACATATTTTTCGGAAATAATGTTTTATTTTATTTTCTATTGTTTTTTTTGCAGGTTTTCGAGGAGCTGGGAATTCCAGAGGGTGCATTTAACAATATTGGACAATCATAATTTGACAGCTTAGACAAAATTTAGAAATCTACTTTTTGCTGGCTTTTCGGGCCAAATACTCCACTGTGTGTCGTAAGCTGTCCGTGACACAAAAATACCGTTGAAACTCAATACAAATTTCACTAAACGGATACGGATCATGTCGGTCACGGAGCGGTGTCGGACGTGTGTGAACATTAGGGATGGCGTGAAAAATCACTAACAATGATTTTTCACGGTGATGACACAATCACGGTCGCAGTCGTGATTAAACTTCGATCACGACCGTGATCCGAAAAATGACGTTTCAGAAGCGGTTCATGTTAATTATTATCGTTAGTGTATCACTGTCTCCCCTTAGCGGAAATTCAAGAAACTACAAATTAGTCAAATTTAAATTGTATTAAAATTATATTAACATTGCTTTTAGACCATATTATAATACATATATAACCTAAGACCAACATAATTCGTGAAAAGAATGTTCTGTATCAATCAGAAGCGATCACGAAAAATGACGAATCACTGTGAAAAATCATCGTGATTGAGAATGAACGTGATTGAATCACGAGTGATTCAAAAATTGCAGTTCACGCCATCTCTAGTGAACATGTCCATTTAAAAACAACAGGAGAATATTAAAATTACGGAACTGAACGGATCCGGACTGACACGTTACGGATGTGTGTAAATGGACCTTAAAGCTTTCGAAATAAATTTTGTACTAGACTGAAAAGTCACGTTTCTATCGTGAATAAAGTCAGCAACGTCAGCAATCGGAGTGCACGTTGAACAGAGCTATTTCAACCGTGGCTCGAAGTTAACGAAAAGAAACTGTTTAGTCTCTTTAACTAGCGGGTTTATTTTCTCTTTCCGAGTCCCTTGAATTGTGGACCATTAAGTTGAACAAAGGGACGGCAGTATCAATAGGAATCGAGGACAATAGTGTTCGACGCGTGGCTCGTGGAACCATCCAATTCCCAGCGTAAGATTCCCTGTTTATAGTTCCTCCGTCGAGCGGAGCACGTTCACGGTAATTGGAATGGAGATTTGTTGCGTTATTTTAATTAAATTTGGAACAGAGTAAAAGGTATCGAGCCAGGCTGGCGAAGCATACTTCTTTCGGGGTATTAGACAATAATGGTACCTATTCGCCAGTGAAAAAACTGGTACTTGGCTGCACACAGTTATATTATGATCACCCTCTACAATAGAAAGCGATTCCTTCATAAAAACAAGTCGAGCGTTTACTTCTCAGAATATACACATCCCTTCCTCTAACGGTGGTTGTTTTTGCGTTTCAGTTTGAATAATACTCGCTGTTTGGGAGACACAGAGGACAGTTAAACTTTGTGGTGGGGGTATGACTTCTGTGGTCTACTTTGAGCAATCAGTTATCATTTCAACTATCCGCGTGATGCTACGTGCTTGGGTTAAACGTCTTCTGATCAGGTACGTACAGGGTGTGTAGAGCTATATTATTATCATCCTCTATAATAGAAAACGAATCCTCCACAAAAATAAATAGAGCACTCAATTCTTCAAATATTACCATACCTTTCGCTAATGATAGTTGTCTTTATGTTTCAGTTTGAATAATACTCGCTGTTTGGGAGACACAGAGGACTCTGCTCCAAGAAACGACAAATGGAGCGACAGTTAAACTTTCTGGTGACGAAACAACTTCTGCGGACTCCTTGAACCACCAGCTATCGTTTCGGCTATCTCTGTGGCACTACATACTTGGGTTAGAGGTCTTCTCATCACGTACGTGAGTATTTTCATATGTCCAACTTAAAATACTCGATTGTCGCGTTCAAAACAAACGTAGCCCTACAACTGTGCGTCATTGATATACACACCATTCTTAACCCTTTATAACAACGTGTGCATAAGGAATAAGGATAAGGAATTCCGTCATGAAAAGCACAAGTCAGACATGTCGTACAAACGTGGACAAGAGACTTTACTTTAATCACAGAGTAGGGGGTTAATTTACTTATTCAGCATTCGTAGTTATTTATTACATCAGCAATAATCCCTCAGTAATTTAATTTATCGACCATGACAAAATTGATCTACTCACTTGAGCATGGGATCGGTCTTAAGCTTCTCCAACACAGTCGTGTAAGGAACACCCAGGACCCTGTCGATGATGTGAATGATTCCATTCGTGGCGGCAATATTCGCTGTGACCACGGTCGCGTTCACGCCCCCGCCTTCGACGGTCACTGTCTGGTTTCCGCTGGGCCCTTGAACTACGTTGAAGTAGAGTCTCTTCCGGTCCGCCGCCGTGGGCACCTATAAAAAACCGATAAACCATGAAGGAGACGTTAACGAGGGCGCGCGACACGCCTGGGAAGCGTGCCACTCGTGTTTGTACACCGAACAGCGACAGGATGTACACAGAGAGAGGATAGGCGATAGGGGTTCTTCGAATAATACGCCACTTCGTGTTAAATTATGAATCAAACAGGGACTGAATTACTTTTTAATTGGTCTCTTTGGAAATTCGGTGGAAAAGGAGGGTTCGAGATTTTGAGAGAGAAAGATTCGCGCTTTCATTCGTTAAGAGCTTGTAGGAATTTAACGAATAAATGTCAAGCAAGTTTGAATACTGCAATCACTTTTAAGGGGGGAGTCTGGTCCAGCTAATGTATTTTTCTAATGCATATAATTTCCAGATATCATTAATTTTTGTTATTGAAACTTTTTTTACACGTAAAAGGACGTTCAAAGAAGAAAATTTGACAGTGTAGATTTAATTTGAATGTATACATGCAATAGATATAGTAGTCGCAAGGAAAGGATTCGGTCAAAACGGTGGGATGCGTGGAGCCCTGGGAAAACATCTGAATGAAAACATCTTTCTTTAGTAGGTACGTAAAATGCGTATGAACCTCAATTTGCAAAAAAAAAAAATTGTTAATTGCAAAAATGGCGGCAAAAAACATGAAAATGAACGATACATGTCGGCCGTTATTTTGCAATAACTTTATGCTATACTAATAATTCATTAAGAGTCGTATATAAACTTAATTATCTTCAATTTAAGCGTTGAATCAAGTGAATCGGATAAAAATTCAATGAGCTATGCGTTCCACCGTTTTGACCGAATCCTTTCCTTGCGACTACTATATCTATATACATATGTATACATTCAAATTAAATCTACACTGTCAAATTTTCTGCTTTGAACGTCCCCTTATATGTAAAAAAAGTTTCAATAACAAAAATTAATTATATCTGGAAATTGTATGCATTAGAAAAATATTAGGTTGTCCCGAAAGTTTCTTTCGCGAGTTGCACTCAATTATTTTATGTGGTCGTATTTATATAAATAGACAATCTAATTTCATAGATATTCATGTTGTAACAGTGATGGAGCAAAATGAATCGTGCACAATTCAGTAATGTAACATAAAACATAAACTATTGTGCATGTATTACTTCTTAATAAAGCGAAAGAAACTTTTGGGACAACCTAATACATTATTACATTACATTATTACATTTATACATTAGCTGGACCAGACTCCCCCCTTAATACCGAAGCAATGAACAATCAGAATAAAAAGTAGATACGAAAACTAGATTGAAAATTTACTCCCAAAATATCAACCATCTTTTTCTACCACTGTTTAGTCGCAATTTATCGTGCAAAAGATCGTGTTATCGATTCGTTGGGCCATTTTTCCTGTAAGTAGGATCGCAGAGAGAAAACCAGAACTCGCTGCGCAGTTTGTAATTAACGAGACAGCCGACGTTGCGATTTTATTCGAAGAACAGTTGAAAGTCAGCCTCGTGCAAACAAGACACTCGTACATATCTAACTGCGAGTTACGACGGAAGGCGAGAGGAGAAGTTAAAAGTTATGTGCGTACCCCTACTCGAAACTTTCGCATAAAGCTGAAAGAAGAGATTGTGAGGGGTAGGAGTTGGAGGGAACGTCGTTAAACAGTTAGCAATAAGTTTTCTTCGTTATGTGTGCATCTCTACGCGTACTTCAGCCAGCACGGAAAGGAGGGATGTTATAATTTTCAGAAAGGATTCACTCCGTAGAGTATCCTGGCTTGCCTTTCGTTGTTTACGAAGCTTGTTGGATTAACATAAATCGTACATGGTTTTTGTGTAAGGTGTTAGGGTAGATTTCAGGAGATGGGTTCCATCAAGGAATACAAAGTATATTTTTATGTAACTTGTTCGATTTTGATAACCAAGAAATACTTTTGTTTAAGAAGTATTAGGTGTACTGGGAAGTAATGTTGTTTTTGCAATTTTAAATATTTGTTTATCATCTCATCGGCTCATTGATTTTTATCAATCTGGCATTGAAAATTTTACACACCTGATGGCAAAAGGCTGCTGATAACGAAGGCGATTTCATAATTGATTAAAAATAGAAATTTATTAAAAATTTGTTTGAATTTAATGTAAAAGAAACAACATTACTTTCCAGTCTACCTAATACAGTAAATACTGGATAAGTGCAAGACAGTATTCACTGGATAAATGCAAGATAGCTATCCCCACCGCCGGGGGGGAGGGAGAGGGGGAGGGTTTTCCTTTGACCGATTGATACGCTTCTGCCGACTGCTTTTTTCCTCGGAGTTCTTTCTTTTTCACTCTCTATCTTTTTCTACGTTCGATGATTGACTCGAGCCACATGTAAACACAGAATAGAAACCTCGACTGGATAACTGCAACATTTTGGTCTCGATTTTCTTAGACTTGTCCAGTCTTTATTGTAAACAAAAATTTAAGAGGGTCAACTTTTATGCCATTTATTCTAGTTTAGACAATAGTAGAAGTCACGTAAACTCGAACAAAAATTGAATTGGTTGATTTGGATGACTGGAAACGGTTCCATTTTTAACCGACTTCGAAAAGAAGGAGGTACCTCAATTCGACATGTATATATATATATATTTTTTTATAATCAAGAAGTAACTTCCTTCGGAAAATTAAATTAAAATTCATGCAGTAGAGGGTCAATTAATATATCATTTATTCTAGTTTACACAATAGTAAAATTCACGTAAACTCGAGCAAAAATTGAATTGGTTAATTTGGATGACTCAATTTGGACAGTCCAAATTAATATCGTAATTTACGAAATGCTCTATCTTGCAGAATATTGGAGATCACTCAATATTTGTATCACACTTGTCGAATGGCTTTCCTTATATTCTACTTTGATGAAGTCATCTGAAAACCGTCTAGACTAGAATGTTTTCTTAAATTTCAGTTGATCCTCTCCTCGTGAATTTTTCTGCTCACGCGCAGTTCCTTGGTACAATTTTGATTTTCAGCGATAGCTGCGTTCGCGGATAGACGCGTCTTCCCGTGGCTGGTGGGCTTCAAAGGGCAGATCTAATAAATTCCGTGGAAATCCACGCCCCGCGCAAAGAATTTTCCTATAAGCCTCTTCCTAGGAGAGATCACTACCTTTACTTTTCATTCTACCGGATCACGGTTCGTTTTCTTCATTTTACGTTTCATTCCATTTACTCCCCCACCGTATCTGTTCTCTTTGGTAGTTTCTCCACGTTCCCTGGCGTCCTTCTGCCCCGTCTAATCGCGTTACGTACTCTCCGAGCTAACGCAACTGCTTCTCTGAAGTAATTCAACGATTAGGTAGTTATTTTCCATTAGATCCAATTGGAAAAAATAATTTATCTCGCTCTTTTTGAACCAGTCGAGTAAGTTGAAAGAACGAATGGTTTAGATTCTTTGGTGTCACGGTCGATGTGATGTTTATTACATAACCAAATGACGTTGCTCTGTTTTGTGTCTCTCTTTAGAATTTCTTATGTTTATTATTATTTAGAGGATGCTTAGATTTTTTATTTCATCCAAAACACTGTTTCGAGGCTTCGCGAAAGGCCTTCTAGTTCCGTTTCCAAATTTGATATTTCTATTATATTTTCTACATTTTTTCTTACTGCTTATCAAGAAAAGATAATGTAACATCTGTTATCGTTTCGTAACGGATTTCTGCAATGTTCCAGTGCCACAACGTTCATTGCATTTTGCATAATTCGAGTAATTTGAATTTTAATCCAGCGCGT
The DNA here is from genome assembly GCF_026283585.1 of Hylaeus volcanicus. Lineage (NCBI taxonomy): Eukaryota > Metazoa > Arthropoda > Insecta > Hymenoptera > Colletidae > Hylaeus > Hylaeus volcanicus. Next base: position 13,601,271 of record NC_071978.1, on the reverse strand, counting down.
TACAACCCCTAAGAGGATTTGAAAGAAAATCCGCTCTGTTTGCTCCCCACGGTACAATCTCTCTCCATCTTAAGTCGCGCCAACCATTCAGGTGTTTTCTTTTATATTATGATCATGGCAAAGTTACCGAATCGGATCAACAACAGAGCAATGATCATCGGCAGAAGGGTAAATCGACTGGAGGACGAGGATGTATTTGCCAATGAAAATGATTCGAGCAATCGAACGCTTGTACGTAATGGATATTGGTCATGAAATGGAACTGTTGATCAATTTTCTCTTATTCCTTCGGGTATAGTTGCCGTCGAGATGACTATGCTAATTCCAGCAAACTGTATATCCTCTCGCGATACTAAAGGGCCCCCATCGATTTGAATCTATTTAACTATTGAAATATTAGATGACATTCTAAGCATTAAATAGTGGAAATTCTTTATTCGCGAGATTATTAGTGGACCTAGAACGAAACAGGAATTACTTTTCCTTTCCTTTCTAGTAAGAACAAAAGATGAGAAGTAAAATGGCGGCATAGGCCTATAATCTGTGCCATCTAGTGGTCGATATTGAAATTAGTCTGTGTAAACAATGCCTCCTGTCGACCACTGTTGAATTTAGACTCTACAGCGCTCTCTTTGAGAACTGCATAGAACTAAACTCTGTCTCACATTCAAATTCTACGGTTCAATGATGAACAACAGTGGAACCTCGACTGTTGTAAGGAATTGCGCTTGGAAGCCCTGCAACAATCGAGGTTTCTGAGACAATCAAAACAGTGAGTAGCTTTGTATGCCTCCACCACTGCCTCGAACTTTATTTCTAATGATCATTCCTTCGTTTGTCCTTGTCGTGCAAGGTTCGAAGCTCGCGCGCAATAATCGAGGTCTTCCTGCACGTGACAAGAGTTACGTCCGCGGTACGACGCTAGATGAATGAATTGCGAACGTATATCTGTCTCGGGACAGAGAAAAAGAGAAGCGTCGGCGTTATCTCGTATGAAACTGAATGTGGCGTTACGAGACTTTAGTGTTGCTCTTCCGCGGTTGTTTTATCGTCTCATTTGGGGCTGAGGCACCGCGTCATAAAGTACAGAAGCGACATAAAACATATCCTCGCGATAAATTCGCGGCGAAGCGCGCCTCCGCGTTGCTTAATGCAAATCGGTCGACACCTGGCATAAAAACTGCGCATATTTTGGCTGGACGGCGCCAGCCACTCGGAAAACAATTAAAGGGCGACGCAAAGCGTTGCTTTATCGGTTTACTCAACCCCTGAATCTAGGCGTGATCCCTTGCAGGGGTCAAATTAATATTTAATAGGTACTAATTCTACATTTTCCAAGTGGAATATTTTAATCAGCAATGAGGGGATGTAATATCGGTAGAGTGACTTGAGAAATCACAAATTTATTAAATTTATTAACGTTAAATTATTCATCAGATCATTCTCGAAATTTTACATTTTTTTTGGTTCAGAATGACCTTCTGAAGAAGTAAACAAAGACAGTCACAAATGAATACAGTGGGTGTAGAAAGTATTCGTACACGGATCAATTTCCAAAGAAACTATGTAAAAGTGTAATTTATTATCTCATTTTTTATAAACAATGGCATTCTACATATTTTCGGAAATCTCTAGAATAGATAGAGTCCAAAAAAGAATAGCTATTTACGTAAGTTGCGAAATTAACGAGACAAAAATTATTAATCGTAAGAAATATTGAAGCAATAAGTATCCGCACAACTGTTTCATTTTTAAAACTTGATTAAAAAAAAACAAATTTACATTAATTTACAAGTATATAATACTTCCTTTACGCATACCTACTTGTTCTTAAAAGAGAGTGCACTCAAATATACAATATGCAACGAAATCCTCAGCATGAAACACATCCTATTTAACTGCCAGCATTTCAATAGAATTAGGGCTAACCTCAAGATCCAAAACAATATAAATGAAATAATGAATTCTCGTGACAATATCAAAAACTTAATTGTATTTCTAAAAGAAACCAAAATCTATAACAAATTGTAAAATCATAGCTAACATAAGCTTGCATATGTAAATTAACACACTGTAGTCCCATCAAGCAGCACAATGTAAAATTATACATGATGTTAAATGTAAATGTATAAAGTTGCTCATGATCTGAGTTGTTAATGCGACTTAAAACTTAAAAAAAAAAAAAAAAATACTTCGTGGGATTTCCTTTGATTTTGTAATTATTGCAACTCTTTTAAGCATTAAATTAACTAAATTATTAGTTATTCGAAGTGATTAGAGCCATTTTTAAAAGTACTTTACTGGAAATTTGATGTTTTCTAATTCGTACGGAGCAATAAACTAATGTGTTTACGTTACAAACTCTACTGTAAATGGTTCGTCGTAAGCCACCATACCCACTTTTTGGATTTTTTTTTGTTAATTTCACAAATTATATTAACTAATACATGTTACTTTGACTATGTCTATCTTAGAGACTTCCGAGAATATGTAAAATATCATTGATTATAAAAAAAGAAATTAAGAAAGCTACAATTTCACAGAAAAGTTTTTTAGGAAATTGATCGGTGCACGAATACATTCTACACCCACTGTACATACAATAATTACTGTTATAGAAAATAAACTGATTTAAACAAAAATTGATTGACTTTTTGAAGTCTCGATAGCTACAAGCGCCAGCAAGAATGTAAACAACGCGTTGGAATTAATCAATCTGCAGTAAAATATTTTGTTGATCATTAGTCGTCCGTCAAGCGTCGATTGAACGCATAATGAGAAACGGGCCTTTATCGCGCGAGTTTGCTAAATTTTATTTGCCCCGGTAGAATGTTAATTTATTAACGGCCGGGGCGTATAATTAAAGGCAGCGTACCGTATCGCCGTGTGCAGTGATTGAAGCCGTGGGTATTGAAGTAATTAGCTATATCGGTGATTTCCCGTAATTGCATTCACAGGTCAAAATCGATAGTAGTTGCTCTGGACTCGAGATACCCAACCCTACGGAATCTCTGGCTCACGACAACTCCCCCCCCCCCCCCCCCCCTCGATCGCTGTGCCAGCTAATTGCGAAATGCAATCAATACAATTTTCTATTCGACAAATTAAGTTTGTTTGGTATCGAGGATGGTTCAACGATCAGGGAGCATTTGTGTGTATCTGACATACAGCTGACATTGAAGAACATGATTACTAGACTACGGATCTTTATGCAAATGCATATTTTTATAGAAAATAGGTAGACGAATGGGACTTGGACAGAAATTTATGTCATGATTTCATAATTCCAAAAATATATTTTTTATTTTGCATATTTTGCATATAGCATATGTTGCATATTTTTTGCATAAATGCATATCCGATTATTTAATGGTCCGCCAGAATAAATAAGATAGATGTCCCTAGAAGATTATTATAAATTATAATAAATAAAACAATAAAAAATAGTTATTAAATAATTATGTAGTAATAATAAGTAGTTATTATATAATTATTTTATAGATCCATACATACATTTCCTATACTTATATTTAGCATATACATTGCATACATCTTGCATATATTTTGCATATATTTTCCATATATTTTGCATATTTTGACATATTATAAATGCATAAAGATCCGCAATCTAATGATTACGAACGGAAAAATATATAATGTATCAATAATAATATATTTGGTATGTGTGTCAAATATTTTTCTGTGTCCGTGAACATACGAATTCTGCAGAAAATTATTTATACAATTTGGTTCACTATCACATCAGTGATGTCTCGATCATTTTCATTTGAGTTTGACTTACGTAGATAGAAACTTGCACATCCAAAACCTTTACATGTTTCAACTGCCAGCTTTAGACTAGCTACATGGATTTCTCTCGACTGAATTACTCATATGCATTTGCAGTTGAGTAATTATTCCTCAAATTCGTATCAAATGTGTAATTATATGACCCGTTTTGCACGATCAATTTACCTACTCTCAAATTATAGCCGTAATGGAAATTGCAATAATTGTTTAAGTAATTGGCGTGGTCGTCAAAGGTAAAACCAAAATAGAAGACCGAATAACTGCATGTAATGTAGAGGCAATTCGAGAAGAAGAATTTACCAATATAAAACGAACACGTTTAAATTGAACGAATGGACAATTACAATTTTAATGTCACTGAATAATCGATAGACAGGAAAAAGAATAATAAAATGAAGCAGTGCTGGTTATATTCTGTTTATCATAAAATACTTTGAATTTCAAATTTCGCGTCGTCCGTTAAGGGTGGCATGAAATTTGCATCCATCGTCTACACTCTTTCCATCATAAACGAAGCTGACAGTTAATTAAAATATTGATAACAACGTAATTTTCTATTATAAATACAATCAAAGTAAAGCAGTGATTTATTCATTGACATTATGATTATTCGTTAGCTCTCCTTACTTCACTTTCTTAATTACAATAATTTCTAAGTAAAGCGATCATTCGAACAAATTTCAGAAACAATTATTCCTCGACATCAGATTCAGTGCAAGGGTCCGCGGTCGTCGCGTACCGGAAGTCCCTTTTCGATTAACCAAAACTGGATGTTCCTCCCGAACTCCTCACAATTACCCAAACCCAGTCTCAGTGGTCCCTTTACTCGATTTCCATATATTTGTCTCCGATAAATTACTCAACTGATCGCCATGGATTTCGTTCGTGGCCACCCCGACTTGCCCAACAGGTTGGCATTCACCTGGTCGAAATTCTCGCGTCGAAAATAATCCAGGTGTATAGAACAGTGTGTCAATAATGCGAATAATTGGCCAATCAATGTTTGGATACAGCGACCCTTTGTTATTCCCAGTGAAATTACACGCAGGATTGAAATAAAGCGTGGACTTTAGGGTCTGCGACCACGAGGGCCTCTAGAGATTCATCGAAAAGTTATTTCTCTTGTCAATTTCGAATTGGAATTTAAATACTCCAAATTGCTCGTTCAAAAGGGACTGAATTACCGTATTACAGTCGATACAATAAATATTCGCGCCCTCTGTGTCTGGAGAATCTATCGAAGAGCCTAGATTAAATTATAGGTTTGGTGTTCTCAAATAAATATTTCAGTACAAAGTACAAACTTTACGTGTGTATAAATTTACAATGAAAAATTTGTAAGGGAACCTATAAAACCTGTTATTTAATTTATACAAGTTTCTTTAAAAGAGGATACGAATGTTTATGGGGTTGTCTGTATTTTTCTACAGGTGACGTACAGGGGGTGTAGAATGTATTCGTACACCGATCAATTTCTCAAAAAACTTTTGTGTGAAATTGTAGTTTATTAACTCCTTTTTTTATAATCAATGATATTTTACATATTCTCGGAAGTCTCTAAGATAGATATAGTCCAAACAACATTTACTAGTCAATATAATTTGTGAAATTGACAAAAAAATGCGAAAAGTGGGTAAAAGTATAGAAGCAATAAGTATTTGTACGATTCTTATGACGAACCATTTACAGTAGAGTTTGTAATGTAAACACATTAGTTTATTGCTCCGTACGAATTAGAAAACATCAAATTTTCAGTAAAGTACTTTTAAAAATGGTTCTAATAGAGGAATGGAAAAAGACCCCACTTCGAATAACTAATAATTTAGTTAATTTAATGCTTAGAAAAGTTACAATAATTATAACATCAAAAAGAAATCCCACGAAGGAAGTATATTTAATACTAGATAATACTATATAATACTAAGCTAGAAAATATTAGATCCCTTTACTTCAAGTCTTGTACAATAATAGTAATAATAAATATATATAATAGAAGTATATAACTTAGAAATTAATGTAAATTCCTTTTTTGTGTAATCAAGTTTTAAAAATTAATTGTTTTTTTCTTGTTAATTTCGCAACTTACATAAATAGCTATTCTTTTTTGTACTCTATCTATTCTAGAGATTTCCGAGAATATGTAGAATGCCATTGTTTATAAAAAATAAGATAATAAATTACACTTTTACATAGTTTTTTTTTGGAAATTGATCGGTGTACGAATACTTTCTACACCCACTGTGTATCATTTTCAAACGAACAGAAGGGGAGAATAATTATTTAACACGTTGTCTGGCAGATTAAAACTCGTGAAAATTTCTACAAAGCCAAAATTTTGTCTCGAGACTATCGACGATTAGATAACTTAACCCTTGTATCTACCAGCAACTCGAGATGCTTTCTTAGCCTTCTATTGCCACGAATGCTACGATCTTATTGACTTCGAAAATGAGATCTCTAATTTGAGATTTGATGAATCGTCAGGTCACCTTTGCTTCAACGACAATCATTTTATTTGCACTTCGAGTTGCAAAGAAATTAAACCTAAAGAAAACCTAGTGGTGACTGAGAGTCACCTCTCGAGTGCAAAGGGTTAACATTTATCGTAGTATTTAATTTTTTAACCTCGCAAAATTCACGAGTTCACATTTATTTTTGTTGAATTAATTGGATCTAAATATTGTATTTAGTCCGATAACAAAAATGAATCTGGCATTTCTTCTTTGAAGTCCTCGCGGCTCTTTAGTTCTTAGAAGTGCGGGGACGATAAGTCTGTTAATATTAGGTAGACTGGAAAGTAATGTTGTTTCTTTTACATTAAATTCAAACAAATTTTTAATAAATTTCTATTTTTAATCAATTATGAAATCGCCTTCGTTATCAGCAGCCTTTTGCCATCAGGTGTGTAAAATTTTCAATGCCAGATTGATAAAAATCAATGAGCCGATGAGATGATAAACAAATATTTAAAATTGCAAAAACGACATTATCTTCCAGTTCACCTAATATAAACACCCGTGCCGAAAACTTGAGTTCGACGGTTAGGGTGTCAGTTAGTCGAGAGACAACCTCGATGGTGAACGCAACTACCTCTCTGAGCCTCTAAGTGATAAATAAAATATCATTTAATATAAAACTATATTCTTATTTTATTTCTTGCTTCCATCAGTAATCTAAAAATTTTAATTACCTCCTCACTTACTAAATTAATTTTTTTAGTTTCTTAAATAAAACTCCTGTCATCAATTTCTGGCCCACTCGACGTGTTAAACGATCGTAATTTTCACCATCGAAGTTTCACTCTAAAACGCGCCAATCCGTTCCTCGAAATTAGAATCGACTTCTGCAATCGATTAATTAACGATCTGATAAGAAAGCCTTTACGAAATGGCAGCTTCCCGTGAGGCATGAATTAATTTACGAATGGGTTATGATAAAAGCCGTACAGGTACACTAATATCGAGTCGCTAATTGCCCGTTATTAAACGACATCGACCGGTAATACCAGGAATATTTATTGGCAGCGATGCCGTACCGAACGGTCGTCCCAATATTGACTTTGCCCACCTTCGTTTACCATCCGCGATGCATGTATTACTGCTACATTAATTACTGTAAACAATGAGCAAATTGTTCTAACCAGGAGTAACGGGATTTTCGAGCAGAGTGGACATTTTCGATACGTCGGTTATCGGTTATCAAACCTGCGAAATTTCATGCCAGCGACGGGTATTAGACGTTTAACGGACTAATTATGGTACCGAGAACGGGTGTACATTGTTTCAGATTTTTCTCATTATTGGTTCGTGACGCCTGTAAGCGTTCAGCGAACGCGATTAAGAAATTGGATTAAGGAATTTTCGTGTGAGCTGATAATTCAGACATTATTGGGGGGATTAAACGAGTTACTAGCTCTGGTTACCTCGAAAATGTAGTTTCCCTCGTTAAAATAACGTGCTTCATCCATAGACGGCGACACTGAGAACTAGAGTAGGCGAGGGTGGTGAATATTGGTGTAGTAAAGAGGTATTTAGCTCTTATTTAGTAGCCACGTGCAGTAGTATCATTTTTTGTTATGTGTAATAGTAGGGTACAGTTATTATACTCTCTTGCTGGATTAAAGTTTAATTCATTTTTGAGAGACATATTTATTTTTACTTGGCCAAATTGACACGTATATTTCTTTGGCAATATTATTTCCTGTTTCTGACTATTGCAAATATAGTCGGCGGAATAAATGAGCTAGACTTTTATATTTAAATTGACTTTAAAAACTTTATTAGAAACACACGGAAGGCAGTGATCGTGATGGGCAAAATCGTAATCGCAAATACGAATACGATTGTAATCTAATTTTTTCGAGTTGTGATTACGATTATGATTGTAATCGCATCTTTCCAAGTTGTGATTACGACCGTATTTTTAAAGGTTTATAGCCATAGAAATTCTTGATCTCAAAACCGACATCAGATTCGTGTTCCTCACATTAAAAAACTTAGAAAACCATGCTTTCGTCTAAATAAAAAATTTCAGAAAAGTTACCCTATCTAGGCTCTGCTCTATGGGCACGAATTTAATTGAAAATTTTTCATTTTCCATTCCGACGAATGTATGGTTTTCAAAGTTTTTTGGAGCGAGGAACACGAATCTGAAGTCGATTTTGAGGTAAAGAATTTCTATGGCTGTAAATCTTAAAATACAGTCGCTATCGTAGAAAAGTTCGCAGAAAAATTTGCGATTACGATTGAAATCGTATTCGTAATCACAACTCGGAAAGATGCGATTACAATCGTAATCGTAATTACAACTCGAAAACATTCGATTACAATCGTAGTCGTATTTGCGATTACGATTTTGCCCATCACTGTCGGAACGGCACGTCTGTTCTGTACGAAAGAAGCAGCTCGAATGAAAGCGAGGTCAGTAACGAAGAATTTCGTCACGTAACTATAGACCCTATCGGTCCCATACTTCGTCTAAACAAGTCAAGATGGGACACAGCTACACCCTTTTGACTTGTGTCTAGCAAAGAAACCCAAACGCGCAGCGATGGTTTTTGTAAACGAAAAATCTTTCTCTTTTAAGAAGAGAAAATCCAACACAGACCATTTGCTTACGAGTTTTGTTCTGTGATTCATTTAGAAAATATAATAATAGAAAGCATAATATAACTCGGTTTTGTAGAATCACATCGTATATACAGACTAAATATTAATGAAAACGATGAATTTTAAATCCTGTCCGACTTAAAGGACGTAAATTTGAAAAATTCCAGTTCAATTTTAATTCCCCAACTACACTCGCATTATTCACAACGATGCCTTTCAAAGAACGGAAACGAATTCTATTTAATTTATACCTAGCGTTTAAAAAATCGCGGAAGCTTGAAATATTTCACTTACTGGCATGTTTCGCAAAGGGAATTATATTTTCACTCGTATTTTTCGCGCGGCCCGTTTATTATCAGCGGCAAAATTGCGATTTTTCATAGGTCCGATTTGCAAAACGCTTCTGTGTAGTCCGATAAATTTGTCGTGTAACCGTTCGTGTAAATAAACAGCAAATTTGCGAACAATACCGCTGAAAAACGGATAAATTCCCTGGAATTTATAAATTACGCGGGAATTATTCTCCTATCCTCGCCTGACGGTACAATGGAATCCATCGTCCCAATTAAGCGATTTTCATTTCCTTTTTGTCCGGTGAAAAACGTTTTTCGCGCTCCATGGAAAAATTGTAGTAATAGTTCTACTTCATTATTACCACGTTCTAAGGGACAATTAACTTGAATATTTTTATTAGGCGGATACAAATGAAAAGAAAATTACTCATAAGTTTATATCAAACTCAGTAAAATACGTGGTTCAGTCGAATAGGAGATTCTTTCGTAGAAAAATTTTTGTTCTTACCAAGTCTCACCATAAAAATTCACTTTTAAATACGTTTAAGGCACGCTGACTCCCACGAAAAATGTACAAACGAATATTCTCTGATATACAGGGTGGTCCACGCAATTGTTTCAAGTCATAACTCCGTTATTATTGCATTTACGAAAAAATGCCAAAGGAAAAAGATAAATGGTTGGAAGAGCACTACATCTGTAGGTCTTTAAATTTTGTTTAGATGCAGCAGTGCATATACAATTAACAATTGCATCATTTCTTTAAATAGAAATGCATATTTTTTTTAGACAGATCGATTCTTCTATTCATTCTACGTAAAAAATGATTAAGGTACCATGGCAAAAAAATTATTAGTTCTCGAGATATTTTCAAGAAATGTCTTTATGTATCCTTCTCCTTTGACATTTTTTCGTAACTGCAATAATAACGGAGTTATGACTTGAAACAATTGCGTGGACCACCCTGTATATGAAGGAAAGTTATGTTTCGATCGGTTAATTAATTACTTTTTTAAGTAATTTCTGTCTTTAATTGATAATTAATTACAAACAATGTAATAAAAAATTATTTAATTAAAAGTGAATTAAGCATTTCACAATTCTGCTTAAAGTAATCGTCAATTAAACGGCTTTGAATTAATTTTGCTTAAAGTAATCGTCAATTAAATATCTTCGATTAAATTCGCTCATATCAATCGTCAATTAAACGACTTTCGATTAACTCTACTGAATTCAATTTTAATTAAATAATTTTTATGTACATTTATTCAAAATATTTATTAATTAAGTTGATTGAATTAAATTTGTTTAAATTAATTATTTAATTAAAAAATTGTAATTGATTATTATTCAAACCCTGGCGGCGTTGCGAGAGCTTGGGACTTTTAGTATGTAGTCAGAACAGTCGTACGTATGGGCGTGTTTCGTTAGCTTTCCTTCATACCTTTTCAATTTTATATTATTAATTATATTATATTTACAAGTTTCTCACGTGTCTAATTTATTCGCCAGCCTCGATCATTCCAAATCCTACATATAATATAATAAAAATACATGAAAATCGTAGGTTGAAATCTTTTCACACGATCTTCCTTTCCCAAGTGAATCGACTTTGGGAATTCACGCGACTTCATATCGCGTTCAGAAGATTATACCCCGACCCCATAACAGGGACTCCGGAAGACATTAAAACAAAACTTTTCAGACGTATAACCCACCAGAGTTAAAGGTTTAATTTAGCATGTCGCGAGTTACCGAACCGTTGCAATATCAACAACGAATATTGAAATTCCAACGAATGTTACATTAACGGAGCGTTGTATAAACGGGCTGGAAGTTTCGCGAACTGGCGTTAAATGAAAATGAACTTCCTTGCTCGAACCCGATAAGGAGACAGAGTTCCACGGATTAAGTGGATTGGAAGTAAAAGTTGGTTGAAAGACGCCTAACATCATAACAACGTGGGCTACTTCAACTTTCAAAGTCGACCAGGGGTGACGGTTTTCTATTATCGTTTAATCAGCATGACGGAACTTTTCACGGGAATAATACAAAGGTATAGGATATACCATCAAAGTAGCGATATAATCGAGTTTGATATATATTGTATTTAATACAGTTGACGAATTCAGTGTCAGATTTCTATTAATTTATTGGATATTTTTGTTGGAAGAGAGTGATTTGAAAGGATTAATATAGAATCTTCGAATTTAGTTGGAAATTGAAATTGAAATTTACTTGAAAATTGAATTCAAATAAATTATTGACGATAAGAATTTTCCACTTTTCTGTGTTATGTAAATGGGTTAATATAGAATCTTTGAATTTAGTTGGAAATTGAATTCAAATAAATTATTGATGATAAGAACTAATTTTCCACTTTTTCGTGTTATGCAAATTGGTTAATATCGAATCTTCGAATTTAGTTGGAAATTGAAATTGAAATTTACTTGGAAATTGAATTCAAATAAAATATTGACGATAAGACCTAATTTTCCACTTTTCCGTGTTATCCAAATGGGTTAATATAGAATTATCGAATTCAGCGTAAGACTTCTATTAATTTTTTGAAATGTTTGTTGAAACAGATGGACTCGTAAGAGTTAATATAGAATCTTCGACTCTCGTTAGGTAATTTGATCGTGGAAATGTCTTGGAAAGTGGACGGGTAGTTATTGTAATGAAAAACTCGTTAAAGGGAATGTCTAGAGTGTATCGAGGCTGTTATGAAAGCTGTGCACTCGAACGAAAAACAGCCAAACGAAACAGGCAAACAAGTAATACATCATAACGAGATCGTGTCCTTTTCAATAAAAAAAACTGGAAGTTCCGAGTGTTATAAGAAGCTTTGCATACAAACAGCAAAAGTTTCATTAAAACTTTGATCCCTGATGTAGTTTTTCGAGAGCATTAAAAGCGAGCGTCCAGTCGCGTTGGTCCGGTGAAATTTTTCCAGCAAGGAGCATCGCTAAATTGACAATTTCCGACTCTTATTAAACTTGGCATACAGATATTCGTCCTTGGGGTGGCCGGAGCGGGGGGGATCCATTACTTTTCTGGATGTATTTTTCTAGAGAATGTGTGTTTAACTGTAGATATAGGTTATGTTTCAACGAAAAGAAAGGATCAACACGTTGTCAAATATCTAATTAGCTTGGCAAGTGCAGGAAAGTAACGTTAGCTGCGAAACAAGCGCGAACGAGATCTATCTCGAATGTCTGAATCCGAAAGTAACGCGTGCGTCCACGATCTCAGAACGCCGTGAGTCATTAGCTATGTGAACCTGGCAGCCGACTTTTCAAAAATCAATTTTTTTTATAGAAAATGATAGTATTTCGTTTGTACTCGATTGTACCGCCAATATTTTCGTTTGTACTCGATTGTACCGCCAATATTTTCGTTTGTACCTTCATCAATTAATAATTAAAGAAAATTAAAAGAATGGTCAGCACCTGACATTGAGATTTTTGAAATCTGTTTTTTCCCTGTTTTTTAGAATCGTTTGTATCGCTTTTTGTTTCGTTTGTACTTCAATAGTTTAAATTTTACAAGCAATTGTTGATACGGTTGAATTATAAAATTTAAATTATTGGGGTACAAACGAAACGAAAAGCGGTACAAACGAGTACAAACGATTCTAAAAAATAGGGAAAAAACAGATTTTAAAAATCTTGAAAATTGACGAACTTCTCTCTTACGCGTATAAAAAATTGCTGTATAATTTAAACTATTGAAATACAAACGAAACGAAAAGCGATACAAACGATTCCAAAGAACAGGAAAAAAACGGTTCTCAAAAATCTCAATGTTGGGTGTTGACCACTTAAAAATTTTTTTTTATTTATTGATGAAGGTACAAACGAAACTATTTTGTTTGTACTTGATTGTACCACCAATACTATCATTTTCTATAAAAAAAATTAATTTTTGAAAAGTCGAGTGCCAGATTCGCATAGCTTGAGTCACTGTGGGTATAATTTTTCCCCGTTTCCGCTGTCGCGCGTGATTCGCGATAATCGACGAGCAGCTGGTGTTAACGCACACAACGATTCGCCGAGCAACCGTGCTGTCAGATTGGGATCGACACTGAGAAGTAAATCAGGCGGAGAGAAAAGAAAAAGGAGAAACAGATGCAGAAAGTTCACGAACAGTCGAACAGAAACACTGAAAGCTGTATAAATGTGTAATTACCCCAAGGTGTGACTTCCCGATCGAGGATTTCTTTGGGCAAAAAAAGAAAACAGAGAAACAAACAGAGTTAATCAACGTCTGCACGCGGGTTTGGGCAACGTAAAGAGCGTCGATTGTCTGCAAAGCGATTTCGCCACCAAAGAATTGGCGGGTAACGATGGATGCTCGCACGATTGCGAGCAACGGCGAGGCTTGAATCGCTTCGAATAGTCTAGCTTAAACGCGGTTGAAGTTAATTTCAGTTGAGCTCCAGAGTCTTCGGAACTGTTTCAAATTTTCGCCAGAGTCTTTGGTAGTTGGACGATTTTTGAGGAGTTATCAGAGTAGCGGACTCGGGGAGGAGGATCCATCAGGATTACAAGGAGTAACAAGAAGAGACATTCAGACTGATGGGGCATACGGAGACCTTGAGGACCGCTGGGAACACAGAATCCCTCATGAAATTAAGGATTACCGGGACTGTGAGGTCTCTCGTTAACGTAAATGCTATCAGGAGGTTAGAGACTGCAGGAACACGGAAGCTACCGGAAGGTACTTCTGTCTCCAAATAAATTATAGGATTGGGATCACCTGGACGTCTACCAAGACCCAGAGACATAAAAAATGGAGCTCCTAGGGCACTCCCAAACTATCAAGAAATTAAATACTCCGGCAAGTCGCGATCTAAGTGTTAAACGCTATTTCAGAACTGCCGGGAATTAAAACTCTGAATAATTCAGTCTAAGAAGTGTCCTAGTTTTCCGCGAATTAGGATTTAAATCTGTTACTATCTTCGAAATGATCTTTTAGGACTTCTGAAACAACTAAGACTTCCATTCCCTATATAATTAGAGATCACGGTTTTGAACGGGTATTAAAATACACGGGTACAAGGAACACGTGTACCGTGTATTAAGAAATTAAGAACACGGGTACCCGGGTATCGAAATACACGAATATCCCGGTACTTAGGTACACGTGCATCGAAATACACGGTTACGCATACATCGAATTATACGGGTACAGTATCCAATTAGTTTTATATACAAACTTTTATGTAAAGAAAGCTTTTATTCTACATAAAATAATGATCCTTATTAATTTTGAAAATATTGATAAGCAATAAAACAAATAAATAAAAAATATATAAACATAAGAAGAATAAATGTTTTAAGTGTAATTTGTATAACTTTATTTATTAGTTAAAATAAATGTTCAAGTCAATTTACGTACCCGTGTATTTCGATGCACGTATACGTACCTGGATATCCGTGTATTTCGATAAAAAATACACAGATCCATTAAGGGGGTATCCTGAATTAGGAGATCTAAAAAAAAGCGGTTTTTCGTGAATTTTTTTAGGATGGAAAAAAAAATTAATTCTATCAACTTTTTTATCCTATTTCCATACATATTTGAGTAGTCTGTACAAATTTTTTCAACAAGAAATATTGAGTCCACTGTGACGCACATTTGTAGGCCACCTCACAATTAAAACCTCCTATCGGTGGGAAAGATGCAGGTCGTAATTTTGGTTTGACACAAAAAAACCAAAAGAAATTTTCATTTTCATGTATTTTTCTTCTATGTGAACTAAGAAAAACCGGCAAAAATGGTGAAATATGAAATTGCTGCAAGTTTGAAAAAAAGAACGAGTTCTTTGGGTGAAAAAAATCACTTTAACAAGAAAAATGTATGAAAATGGAAATTTCTTTTGGTTTTTTTGTGTCAAACCAAAATTACGACCTGCATCTTTCGGGCCGATAGGAGGTTTTAATTGTGCGGTGGCCTACAAATGTGCGTCACAGTCGACTCAATATTTCTTGTTGAAAAAATTTGTACAGACTACTCAAATATGTATGAAAATAGGATAAAAAGTTCGATAAAAGTTCGAATTAATTATTTTTTTCCATCCATAAAAGTTGACGGAAAACCGCTTTTTTTAGACCTCCTAATTCAGGATATCCCCTGAATTACACGTGTACTCAAGTATTTCGATACAAGTGAAGTAGGGATCTCTACTAAATATCCTCCATTTCAGTATGAGTTCTTTCTCGTATTTTCGAGATCCTCAGGATCAGTTGCAACGAGTATTCGAAGCGCTTCGAAGCTGTACAACCGAAACGATGCGGAATGGACCTTTAACCTTCGGTTTGCCAGCATCGTTAAAAATTCGTAAATTGCACAGACTCACCTGGCTGACGCTCTTGTTCTTGATCTTGTCGAGGGGCAGCCGCTCCTTGACGTAGTGAAGGTTCAGGATCTCTGTGATGCGTTTCTTGTCCTGAAGTATCTGCTGCACGCCCGGCTCCTCCAACGCGGCATTGCTGGGCGCGAACAGGGTGACGTCGCGCAGATGATTAATGGTGGTCATGATGTCGTCGCCGAAGTCGCGCAACGTCTCGTAAAACTTGTACACCGGTCCGTCCTCCTTTTCCTGAACGTAGAGAAGAGATTTCTGTTTAACGAGTTCCAACGGCGTCGACGAACTGATTCTACATGGGGTCGTTAACACGAAACGGAAGAGAATTAAATGGAAATGATCGAAAAAGAAAAGACGTAACGGAAGAGGATGGAGAACCACGGTGGTGCGAAATTTGTGAAGAATTTTTTCCACCCGGCATCGTTGAGAATAATTATTTCTATTCGTATCGAGTTTTATTTATCGATTCGATTGCCTTTGAGACGCAACAAGTGTTTGCAATTGTTGCGGAAGTATATGCTGGCTTCTGATCGAAGTCTACTTGGTAGTTTAAAGTCGATGAAGGCGAAGGTTTCTTTTTATTTCGCTGCGTTTGGGGGCACGTTGCTTTTAAATGCTTGTGGAATGAAATGGCTTCGCATATTTCGCACGAAGATGACAAATAAAATGCTCGCGAGGGACATAAGGAGGAGGGTTTTGTTAATACAAAAACGAAGCTTGTAGCTGGTTAAGAACAATTAAACCCGCGTTGCCCAATCGAACGAAAAATTGGGGGAAGCTGGAGGGTGAAAGACTTATCGTGGGATCGATCTCATTGATTACAGTCGAAAGGTTTTGAGACACGAGGGATTCTTTTCGATATCAATATTCAAGGTAGGAATTGATGAACATTGTACAGAGCGATTCGTACAATTAGAGCGCGTCTCTTTTCCCAGAAAAAAAGAAAAAGAAATTATTCAACACGGGCGATTTTTGTTATTCGAGAATTGAAATAATAATCGTTGTTTCGCGTCGTTATTGTTCAGCTTTCGATGTTATATTATACATGTTTAATTGGACGATATGAACGAAAGAGAAAAATTTGGTGTAAAACAAAACCTGATAAAAAATTTATAATAAAATTCTGTCCCTAGCAGAATATTAATTTTAAAATTCATCGAACGAACGCACGATCGAATATTTTTGCTTTTAACGAGGATGACTTACAAAGGCTAGTATGGCAAAAATGTCAAGGGTAGAGTTATGCATAAAAGAGTTCGTATCGTTTGACGATGCTAATGTTTGCTATGTCCGATTTGCAACAGCGATCTTTTTCGTATTCGATGGTAAAAGGGTCACGGACCTGTTCCAGTCGCGCGAACGACCCTGCACAATCCATGATGACAACGCGAGCAAACGAAAGCACGCGCACGCGAGTCATCGTGCCAATGAGACGTTACTCCTCGACACGACGGTGTAACTAGTACGTCAGAGCGTCTCGGTACATCAAAGGCTCGCTAATTACCAGTCGATTCGAGCTACGCTGATGTTGTCTGAGTTAAAGCGGAGTTCTGGTTTGATCGGGCGAAGAATTGCTCTTTTTATTCAAGATCTTGCAATTAAAACTATTGAAATTGTAGTGGAATGTTCGAGGAGATGAAAAAGGTTACAGTTTATCAAAAGAATATAATTAAAAATTTTACTACGCTCAATTTGATTAGAAAATACACATTTATTATACACAGGGTGTCTGCGTATAAGTTCGGACATACGCAGGGTATCAATTCTACAACAAATTTCTAACAAAAAATTACTCGTAGACATTTATCTTTGTGTCGTCTTACTCTCTAGAATTTTCACTTTTAATATTTTTTCTCAGTTTGTCTCAGTATTTTCAAAAAAAATTGTATGGTGGTATTTTAGGGAGAAAATGACGTTTAAATCCAGAAGAGCGTGGGTTTTTAGGTGAAAATCGATATTTTTCAATAAAAATCGGCTTGTCACTTTAAAATTAACTTGCATCGGGTTTGATGTATTTTTTAGTGACACTCCCGAGCCTCCCCAATTAGAAAAAAAAAACGATTTTTTGACACCTCAAGCCTCTCCCAGCCGTGTGTAGAGCCTGACTTAGAGCCTAGTTTTAAGTTTGCACTGTAATTTGATGGAGTTATGGCAGTTTAAAGAGTGTCAAGTCAAAAAGACAGAAAAAATAGTAAAAGTGAAAATATTCGAGAATAATGCGACACAAAGAAAATGTCTAAGAGTAATTTTTTGTTGGAAATTTGTTGTAGAATTCACACTTTGCATATGTCTGAACTTATACGTAGACACCCTGTAGACTACGATCTCTTTGAAATTAGGGGTTGAAAGATGGCCAAATTGTCAAACATTGAGTCAGTTGAGTCATTATTAAAGTATCGTCCTTCCAAAATACTTCAAACTGATGGCTTTGTGGTTCCACTACTAAATATTAATAAATGAGGGCTACGCAGATTAGAATTTCTAGCGATAACTTGTTTCCAAAATTCATACGTGATTTTGGAAACGACCGATTGTATCGCTTCACAAACCAGAACCTTGCTTTAGAGGAAAAGTCGAGAGGAAACGCGTATCAAACGGGGTATCGAATGCTGCTCGATCGGATTAAAGATAGCCCGGGGGGTAATTAACGATCTGGTGATTAGCTGCCCGATTTTCACACCTCGTCCCTTGGCGCTCGTCGGCCGGATTAACGACTGAGAACGGAGAAAATAAGAAACGAAAATGGAGGCAGAACGCGTGGCTGGCGAGGCTGCAGAATCTCCTCTTTAAAAGTTCTGCTTTTTACCTCGATAAAGGTTTCGATAAGGTACGCGAAATCGAGGTGGATGCGATAATGAAAAATTACAATTTTTAATTGAAATTCTTGTTGGTTGCTTGATGTATCATACTACATAAAAGTCTACAAGCAGCCCTGATTCTATGACTTTTATCAAGGAGCTTCTGTATAGCTTCATGACTTAGAAAAATTTCCTATGATGGGAACCATAGGCCTTATTAGGCCACGCCCTCAAAGGATCTTTTCTAAATGTCAAGCTATATCTCTCTGCCATTTTTGTCTTGCATCTCCCTTTTCTTTCCTTGTACAGGCTGCTCGAAACATTCGGAATTCAAATGTTTACATCTTGTTAAATACTTTGTTATCGTCACGATGGATGAAACCGAATTTTAACGAGGCATAATAAACTGACAATATTTTATATTAAGAACAAACTGCGAGAGTTGCCTTACAGATCGGTTCAAACTACATTCTTCTAACGAGGAATCCCCTTCTGTTCTTCTACACAACAAATCACATCGTGCATTGCGTTACTTGCCCATTTTCGAGTGTAAACATTACCTACAGGGTGCCCTCAGCGATACAACTATGCAGCAGGTAAATTCTATCTGCAAAAATGAATCGAAAACGTGGAATGCATATTTCTTTCTTGAAGCTCCGTTTCCGAGAAGATCTACTTTGAATACAGACGTGCTGAGCGTGTTTGACACGTGACACCCCTTTCACCATCGGGTTTGCAAACATATTATGCATAATTAACCACAAATATATACAGGGTGTTACAACATTTTTGGGACACCCTGTATAATATAATAAAACCACAAATATACAGGGTGGTCCACGCAATTGTTTCAAGTCATAACTCCGTTATTATTGCATTTACGAAAAAATGCCAAAGGAAAAAGATAAATGGTTTGAAGAGCACTACATCTGTAGGTCTTTAAATTTTGTTTAGATGCAGCAGTGCATATACAATTAACAATTGCATCATTTCTTTAAATAGAAATATATATTTTTTTTTACATAGATCGATTCGTCTGTTCATTCTAGGTAAAAAATAATTAGGGTACTATGGCAAACAAATTATTAGTTCTCGAGATATTTTCAACAAATGTCTTTATTGAAGAAGATGCTCAAACGATGCCCAAATAAAGTATCTAATCGCGCTTGTAAAGGTAAACACCCTTTCGACATTGTTATCATAACAGAAACTGATTTGTACGAGTAAGCATTTAATCATTCAGTAGCAATTCACGTATCGTAACTCGAGTACGAAAACTAAAAATTTGAAAAAGTGTAACTGTATTTCACTAAATACAAGAAAATGTATTTTACTAACAATGAGAAACAAGATATGTACGACACTTTTGCGTTGTGTGATGCAGGTAATTTAAACGCAGTTATGCAAACAATAAAAAAACGTTATCAGAAATGTTTAGAATGTAATGGAGAAGCGTTTGAGCATCTTCTTCAATAAAGACATTTTTTGAAAATATCTCGAAATCTAATAATTTTTTTGCCATGGTATTCTAATCATTGTTTACGTAGAATGAATAAAAGAATCAATCTGTGTAAAAAAAAATATGCATTTCTATTTAAAGAAATGATGCAATTGTTAATTACATATGCACTGCTGCATCTAAAAAAAATTCAAAGGCCTACAGATGTAGTGCTCTTCGAGCCATTTATCTTTCTCCTGTGGCATTTTTTCGTAAATGCAATAATAACGGAGTTATGACTTGAAACAATTGCGTGGACCACCTTGTATATAATATAATAAAACCACAAATATATATAATATAATGTTTCTATCTATAAATGATCACTTTCCCGCGTCCTAAACATACATAATGAATCCTTGTAGATTCCTTAAATCTAAACAGCAGCAAAATGCGCGCGTGTCCCGAACAGCTTCAAATCTGATATTCTCGAGAACGAAGCCTCGCAGGAGAAAACTGTATTCCACCTTCTCGCTGCATTTTTACGGACAGAATCACCCTACCTACGGCTTTTCTCCAACACTGCGGGTTTTCTCCACGCATGGAACGATTCGTTTGGCTAGCCTGTACATTTTCCGTCGTCCTCGTCTCGCTAATCTCCTTTTCGCGAGTTTCCTCGAGACTTGGGCCGACAGGAAGCGGCGAAGGGGAAGATTAACCGGTTGTTGGTGGCGTTACAGTGAAACAATATTGACACAGGGGCAAAGGGAATAACAAAGGAGAGCCAACGGCTTGTTCGCTCGGCAAGGGATAATCGAAAAATGAAATAACGTGAAATCAACAATTTGTAAGCGACAGGATAATAACGATACTGGTCTACTTCTAAGGGTGACTACACTGAGGAATAAATTAACGAGAGGACCTCTTGCAAACAACATCGAGCCTTGATTTAAAAGTAAAACAGGAATGGAGGCGAGGGGAATGTGGAAAGTGAATGTTGGAAAGTAAAAAAGAAACTGACTCTTCGAATTGGAAACGTTTCCAATCGTCAGAAAGACTCTCGTTCTGTCGGAACTGTCACAGGCTGTTTTGTTAATGAAGCCAAAAAGACTTTAATCAGAAACATCGAGACGCGGAAAGTGTCGAGGCAGGTATTTCTAATTGCTTTTCCATTGACTCAGCTGTACGTTGGGATTAAAGTAGACTGATCGAATTTCATTGAAGAAAGTTCAACATTTTCCTCCAAGTCTCGTGTGTCGTTCTAATATTAAAATGGAATGTCGTTCGTTGCCTCTCTTGCTTCAAATAATTCTTCCGAAAGGGATGATTCATTCTCGCAATGTTTGAGATCAGTGAGCGTTTTTGAGAATATTTTATATTTCCTCGCGACCCCCGCTATTAAGTTAACATTCTTTTTGGCTCGACTGGTGCTCTGCTCTGTCCGTGTAGAACGAAACGTCCTTCCCTAGTTTGTCTCGTAGACGATCTTTAATCGCAGTTACATCTAGGAGATTAATCTAAGAAGTCAAATTAAGTAAGTACAGTCGGTTTAGGAAAAATTAATTCCGCGAACAAACTTCTCATGCCCTTGGGTTCGAAGTGTCTAATTATTCTAATCACCTCGGATACTTCAAGTCGGATACAGCATCCAGGCGCGTGTTTTTGTGTTAATTAATGCCGATAAAAGAGAATAAATACGATCGCCCCCGACTGTGCTTACACGTTAGCTACCTTCTGCACGTTTTCTAGAGAAACCAACAGAAGCTTGATACACGACTAATAACGGTCGATCTAGAATCGCCCATTCGACTGTCGCAACGCAGCAAACGCGTTACATATTCGTAGGTTTGCGGAGTGTCGTGTGTATTCGATAGTCTCTGATGAGTTCATTTAATTAAGTACTTACGATGCCCTATACGACATGCAGAGTCCAATAGAGACATGCAAAGCACCACAGAATAACATCATTGAGTCAATATAAGAGTAATAAACACATGTACACAATTGATAGAAAATTCGTTTCGGCAAATCAAGTGGCCCCGAGACGAACAAGGGATTTCTTTATCACGCGTGGATTTTCACTTTGTCTACTCTCTCTCTCTCTCTCTCTTTCGCGGGGGGGAATTCTATTCGTCTAGCTTGTGTAACCCTTCTGTCAAACGCTACGACCGATTCGAGGTCCTTCGACCCTGGACGAGGGACTATTCAAGTCGAGAGAGGACAGAGTGTCGAAAAGAGGAGCTGTGTCAAGACACCAAGTGGTATGGGATTCGTGGAAACTAGATTCCTCGATTCTTCGAGGAATACAAGGTTGCGTTAACTACACCGAGAATGGAGGACAGTGTCAGAGACTTTGGACGCGTGTTGATAGATTGAATAGATGTTGATAGATCGAATAGATCGTTTTGAATTAAACTAAACAGGATTTTGTGGGATTATTTATCATCGGGGTTCGGATCCCTATGATAACTATGATTACTATATAATTATTTAAATAAGTAATCTTTTTCAAAATTTAATATTTAGAATGCAAGATTGTTTGAATACTTCTAAATTTCCTTGCAATGTAAAATCTTATATATTTGGTCTTAAAAGATAATAGAAAAGACTGTAGTATTTTTATTATTATGCACACACAAGAATATATTAAATAACCAAAATAGTGTTACAGAATAGTTAATAGTAGTTTCAATTTTTAGAAAAAAACAGATTGAGGATCACTGATTATCAGTAACCCCTGGTATAAAGGCTCGGTCTATATCTTCATACAGTGGGTGTAGAATGTATTCGTGCACCGATCAATTTCCCAAAAAACTTTTGTGTGAAATTGTAGTTTATTAACTCCTTTCTTTATAATCAATGATATTTTACATATTCTCGGAAATCTCTAACATACATAGATATAGTCCAAACAACATTTACTAGTCAATATAATTTGTGAAATTGACAAATAATGCGAAAAGTGAGTAAAAGTAAGGAAGCAATAAGTATTTGTACGATTCTTATGACGAATCATTTAGAGTAGAGTTTGTAATGTAAACACATTAGTTTATTGCTCCGTACGAATGAGAAAACATCAAATTTCCAGTAAAGTACTTTTGAAAAACTTCGAATAACTAATAATTTAGTTAATTTAATGCTTAGAAGAGTTGCAATAATTATAAAATCAAAAGAAAATCCCACGAAAGAAGTATTATATACTTATAAATTAATGTAAATTTCTTTTTTTTTTTAACGAAGTTTCAAGAGTTAAACAGCCGTGCGAATATTTATTACTTCAATATTTCTATCGATTAATTGTTTATTTCTTGTTCATTTCGCAACTTACATAAATAGCTATTTTTGTTGTAATCTATCTATTCTAGAGATTTCCGGGAATATGTAGAATGTCATTGTTTATAAAAAATAAGTTAATAAATTACAGTTTTACATAATTTTTGTGGAAATTGATCGATGTACGAATACTTTCTAGGAGGAGTATTTCAATAATTTTTAGACTTTTAAGCTTTTAATTAATACATGGAAGAAGCTCGTGTTACTTGGAATTGTGAAACTCGCTCGTAAAGTCTCAGACACTTCTGCCAAACATCCTCTGTAATGTTCGAAATTCCAGATTTGTGCTCGCACCACTTGGCGTCTGATTTAAAGGACATTGTACCTCAGGAGCTTGCGGCTTTATTTACACTAGCAGACAAGCTGGAATCTACAAGTACAATAAACGAGTACAAAATAACGTCGAACAGAAAATTCGTCGGGGACAGTGTTCGAAAGTCGCCGTTTTTATGACATGACTCTTCAATCATACTTATTATTAAATATGATTTCCTGGTTCTCGAGAATCCAAGCCACCGTCGAACCTCGTCCCAAGACTTGTCAAAGGTGGTCCAAAAAAGAAAAACACCGAGAAACGTGTACGTTTGATTGGATCCACGTTATTTTCAACAAAGAAATTCGGTTTCGACCTTGCGCGAGGCAAATCAAACGGGGAAAACCTTTTGAATTATCGTCGATAATTGAAATTTTAATCGAATCCGTTCGTTGGCTTCCGAGCGTGCCAGTGCTCGCGACACAGTTATACGAAAAAAGGGGAGGACACTGGAAAGATAGTGATCGGGGGAGATTACGGTGTAATTGCTTCCGTTCTTTTGTGCCAGTCGACTGCAGAACACCGTGCGTTAATATAGGTGTAATAGATTCGGGACACGTGGACGATAGTAATTTAATATCGGCGCGTAATTAAACGCTCGATTTCCAGCTACCCGTGCCGATGGAAATCGTTATGGCGATAATAATCGACGCGATTCAATTGATTACGCGGTCTAGTCACGGAAATGTGGTCGAAAGAGAATCAGTTGGCCGTTCAAGGACACTTCTCCCACCATTGACGGGGTGCTGGTGCGCCACGCTCCTCTGCGCGAGGACGTATGCGCGTGAGCGTGATATTAAAAGGATATACAGCGGGTGTAGAATGTATTCGTACACCGATCAATTTTTCAAAAAACTTTTGTATGAAATTGTAATTTCTTAACATCTTCTTTTATAACCAATGATATTTTACATATTCTCGGACGTCTCTAAGGTAAATATAGTCCAAACAACATTTATTAGTTAATATAATTAGTGAAATTAACAAAAAAATGCGAAAAGTAGGTAAAAGAATAGAAGCAATAAGTATTAGGTTGTCCCAAAAGTTTCTTCCGTGACTCGCATTCAGTTATTTTGTGTAGCAATGTTTATATAAATAGACAACCTAATTTCTTAGATGGTAATGTTGCAACAGTAATGGAGCAAAATGAATCGTACACAATTCAATAATGTAGCATTAGACATAAAATATCGTGTATGTATTACTTATTAATGAAATGGAAGAAACTTTTGGGACAACCTAATATTTGTACGATTCTTATGACGAACCATTTACAGTAGAGTTTGTAACGTAAACACAATAGTTTATTGCTCCGTACGAATTAGAAAACATCAAATTTCCAGGAAAGTACTTTTAAACAGTTGTGCGAATACTTATTGCTTTAACATTTCCATCGAATAATTGTTTTTTTCTTAATAATTTCGCAACTTACATAAATAGCTATTTTTTTTCTGTAATCTATCGATTCTAGAGATTTCCGAGAATACGTAGAATGTCATTGTTTATAAAAAATAAGTTAATAAATTATAGTTTTACACATTTTTTTGGAAATTGATCAGTGTACGAATACTTTCTACACCTACTGTAGCCAAATACAAAGTCAGTGGTTATATTAAGTTTACCGGAAAGTTTTTTCCGTTTTTCGAATAACACAAAATAATAAATTTCTGATACCTTGAATAAATTTTAATGAAGAATATAGTTTTTATAATTATTTATGACATCTTCTCAGCATGATTGCAATTTGTATATTGTTTTTACCGAATACGCGCATACTTGTTAAAAACTTGTAACCGGAACAGACAGAACTTTCCGGTAGACCTAAATAAAGCAATTAAATTGGCTCTATTTTGTCGCTAGTATAAATATTAAAAAATTCTACAGTGGTGGGGGTATTTCTTGAATAGCGACCGTTAACAGCCATTAGATTTCGATCCAACCACAAGAGCTCTCTTTAATCATTAATCGAATAATAGTTACGAGTCATATTCCTAAAATCTAATTATTTGCCAGATTCACAGGCCGTCAAATAACAATTTTACCATTCCGCTCCTAGCTATGGCAAATATAAAACATTTAATACCGATGGATGTAAAATATTCAATATTGGCAAGCATCAAACATTTAATATTGCTAACTACAAAAAATTGCAGTATTGAATAGAATTTTTAATAAAACTCGTTTCATGTATCAAATTTGAAGACGTTGAGTTTATGGTTTTCACTTTCTGCTTGATTCGCTATGATTCACTGTGGCATACAGCTATTACTTTTTCTATTATTAAATGTTAATCGAATGTTAATGAGAAAAGTCTCCTGGCACATTTGTAACTGTGTTCTTCGAGAAATTCTTAGGAAAAAAAAATAATATAATATCGATCTTCAGAAGCGAAAAATAATACACTTTAAAATTAAAAGTGAAGACAATATAGAAATAATATTAAGACTCCACAGAATCAAGCAAACATTTTCTGCCTTTGCTCTAATGTCCAATAAATACACTCTTGTCGACATATCGGATAATTAATTCAAGAACGTGCATTCCAGGTTAGTCGACCTATAACCTCTGTGCTCGACACTCGAATGCCCTCGGAATAAACCATTAAAAACGTTCGACTTGAATAAAATATTAAAAACATCGGTTTGCATGTTAATATCCGTCTAACGGCCGCAAGACACTGTCCCTGTATTATTGTTCTATCACATTTTATTCTTACTCTTGCCGTCGGAGGTTTATTACCTCGACGAAAGATCCCTGTAAACAGTCTTATCGCATATAAAATATGAGTACTTTCGAGGATCACGTCGTAACGTCGCGAACGAGATCGGTCGAACGACGCGGCGATCAATCTTGTCGATATCATCGTTGCTTGCACAATTTTTGGTCCCTAGGCGTGCACACATCGACGCCCCCCCTCTTCTTTTCCTCCATGAATCGTTTAGATCCACAATCTCCGCGAGGTTTAAGCGAGCGAACTGCAACGGGAGAAAGACTCCACGAGAGTTGGCTTTTCGCGGGAAATCGCGACGAAAATTTCTCGTTTCTCGATCGTCATGTCAGTCGCCTGTCGTTTACGTTCGTGGGAACGAAAACGAACGAGGACCCCCTGCGAAAGAATTTCCAGAGAATTCGAAGAGAGTTTTCTCCGCGATCGCAGCGTCGATCGATCCGCGACGTCCTGTCACGATCGTGATCCAAGACGGGTCTTTCCAAGAATCGATCACCGTACGAAAGGGGCTACGGATGATGAATTGAGCTGTGTTGTATTTCAGGTTGAACTAGGGCCGGTTTAAGTAATCGATTCGGTGATTTCGAATTTGTTTAGAAAGTACGGAGCATCGAAGTTTGAGGTTTTTGGGACACCAGAGTTGGACGTATGAATTTTTATTTCAGGGAAGGCTAATTGTACGGGGTTCTTCCCTTTTTTTTTTGTTTTCCTTCCAAATACCTAAAAAAAAGATCAATCTTTTGGAAGGTACTTTTTTTGAAGCATTAATTAACTTGGAAACATGAGAATTATAAATAAATTCTTACTGTGCAAAGTAAGAGTCTGTAGCTACAAACTTGATGTTTTGAAGCTTCCTTTAGAAAATAAAAGTTATCTATCTCGAAAAAAAATTAAATAAAGAACCCCATACCATTATCAGTTTCGAAGATAAAAATTTATTCGTCCCGTTTATTGCCCCGTTTTTGCCTCAACTCATGAACTTCAACGTGCTGTACTTTCCAAACAAAATCTAAACCAACAAAGTGATGACTTAGGGGGGGGGGGGGGCCTCTAATTCCACGTGGACCGCAACATACTCAAATTTCATCGGGATCCGTGCACCCCACGCACGTGTAACGATCCAGAGGCCAAAAACGGTGGCCCTCGACGACGGAACCTTCGGAGAACACAGAGTTAGACTACGGATTAAACGTACGTTTATGGTAATATAAGTATCTTATCGTAGTCTATTTAGCGATAGATTAGGCGTGATGAGAGATGATTCAAAAAAGG
The DNA here is from genome assembly GCF_026283585.1 of Hylaeus volcanicus. NCBI lineage: Eukaryota > Metazoa > Arthropoda > Insecta > Hymenoptera > Colletidae > Hylaeus > Hylaeus volcanicus. The sequence goes on along the minus strand of NC_071978.1, from coordinate 13,573,805 downwards.
GGGATGAATGGCAACAGCGTTCATGATCGAATGCACTGATTCATGTCTCATGAGATATCGTGGCTATGCCGTTTGTTTGTTTTTTCTTCTTCTCTTTTTTCTTTGTGAATGTCACGACGGCTATATGCTTTCTCTATTCATGACTGACGTGTCGACGAAGGTTGAACCGCGATTCGTCGACCAGCATCGTGTACCGGTGCTCTCGTCCTTGACAACATGCGACATTCAAGGGAGCTAACAGTCAGAGGCTAGATGTGCAACGTGCAGTGCGTACTTTCGCTAGACACTGGCGGTTTACAAGGAAGATTTTCATACCGTGGCCGATCCATTTTGGTACGTTCGCTTGGCTCTCTAAATCGAAGCTCTTCGAGTTTCTATTTCTTATTTTTTGGGTTTTGCACGTTGAGAGAAAAATTGTAATTTTCTCTGCTTTATTCCCGTTTACTCCACGTGTCTGACCAGGCAGTGTCATGTTCCAGATCGATCCAGCCAGACAAGTAGAGGGGATATACATCTAGTCGGACAAGTAGAATAGGGCTCGTATATAGTCAGGCAAGTGGAAGAAGTTACGATTAGTCAGACGAATGAATTAGAGATCCGAGCAGTCTGGTATCGACTAAGAGATTATTCGAAGGGTCAATTACTGCTGCTACGATACGTGATTACAGTACAATTGTCTAATCGGATAGATTAAAGGTTTATTGTAAAAAAAGAAATTGTGTTCCGCTGTAGAATGTTGTACTCTAGATAAAAAGTTTTCAAAATCGCGCACGAGTCCGGGTGTTGCATCGATAAAAGGCACATGTACAAAGCGTGCGAGTAAAAATGAGAATATTATCGTGTGAGAGAAGTCTCTTTCAGCGAAGCAGGAAGATCGAGAATCGTTTGTATTTAGGATCGTTCGTGATACGTCATCGTCGTAAATCTTCCTTGCAAGAAATGACGGTGCATTCCTCAGGCAATAGCTAAGAATTCATTCGAGCGCTGTTTCCAAATCACCAAAAAAAAAATGTACATGTTGGAAAAAAATAGTCGGATTGTCAACATTCTCATCATCGCTATCTAGCACAATCGTTCTAAGCTAGAAATCAATCGAAAAAGCGGTGTTTTCGAAAGTTTCCAAGTAGCCGGTTCGAAAATCGATTTCCTTTCCCGCGGGGAAGTTCTAATTCGTCGAGAAAGGTTTTTTGGAGAATTGTAACGAAGGCTTCGCCGGTCTACTCTATGGTACTAACGTCTAGCAGGACATTCTCACGTTTGTAAATCATTCTTGGCTCCGTCGTAACTTCATGCTGTCCTCTTTAAGTATTATTTTATCGAGAGGATGTATTTGGAGGTCGTGGTGATTTATTGTTTGTTAGGTTCCATTTTACACTGTTGCGATGCATAGAATAAGGTCTCGTGTTTTTTCTTATTCTTTTCTAACGAACAAAAGAGAAACATTGAATTGTATACTCTTTAATAGTTTTCAAGAGATTGGATTTTTTTTAATAATTAAAAAATACTTTACACTGTAATTATTCACTAAAATATATTTTTAAAATATACAAAAGACTGATTCAAAGGATAATGTATGTGACTGATACATATTCCTAATTCATAAATATACTATAAATACACGATATCTTAATCGAGTACCAGTTTTACCATAACTCACGTCGACGAGGCCCCCAAAAAAGTGTGGCATTTAATTTAAAAAGACCGTACAATTAGCCAAACAATAGACATAAAACAAATAGTAGAAAAACGCAGAAATCAAGAGTATTAAATACCGTTCAATTTTATCTCACCGGTTCCCCTTTGGATCTCTAAAAATGTCCACCATGCCTCAATTACGCCTGCGCTCTTTCCTCGAAGCGTTTCCTTCTGAAAGCTTCCAGCGTTTCATTGATCTCATCCAGTGCTTATTAAATAAATATTCCACTAAAAAGCTGACAAAATGTAGCCGTGGGGGGTGGGGAGAGCTGAACAGTTCATTTGTAAAATTTGCCCAATAAATTGCTTTGGCTCGCGACGAACGTACCGATACGCCTTGCCCGGGCGCGTGGGGGGTGAAAAAGGATCAAGAGGAAAGGAATACGCGAGCACGGGGTCCAGCAGGATTGGCAAAGGAACTTTTTTCGGTATATCGAGAAAGCGACTAACCGCCGCAGAATGAACGGCTGCATCGAAATGAGATTTTTTCCCCGGGGCTTTTAAACCAGCCTTTTCCGCGGCGAGCAATAAGGCTTGCCGCTTCATCATGTCGAAAATGCTCCTCTATCTTCTCTCACGCACAATTTTTCTCTGTCCCCCTCCCCCTTGTTCCGTTCTTTTGCTTTTCATTCGAGTGTGCAGGCTCTTTGTTTAGTCTAGCTTCATTCGATATACGCTCGGCCATTTTTATGAGATTCCTTTAGATGCGATTCAATCGCATTTACGCTCAACGGAGCTCTGTATTGCGACGATGTCAGCCGAGTATGAGTATTTGTGGTAGTTTTATTAGGTTCCCATTAAGCATACTCGCGTTGGTTATTCGGAGTTCGCTCGATGTACGCTCGGGAATTTTTATGGCATTTCTGCGAGGATAATTCTATCCTTTGTGCTCAGTGGAGCTCTGTGTCGGTAGGAAGTCACTCGAATACGAGCATTTAGAATAGTTCTTTATGGTAATTATGTCTGCAGTTTATATAGATTTAAATTGGTTGGTTCGTATTGGTGTAGGTACTATTTAAAATGTTCTTTTATAGCACTGGATATAGAATATGGATTGCTTGTAGATATCGATGTCGGTGACTTCTGGGGTTCTAGATTATTTATCGTTGCTTTTCTTTGTTTCTTGACGCCATTAGTTAGATCTGGATAGTTTTTGTATTAGATATAGTCAGTGTAATAAGTAGACTGCGGATATTTATGCATTTATAAGAAATTTGAATGTGCAAGAAACTACAATTTGCATTTTTGCAATTGATGTTATAATATTTGGAGAATAAAATAAATTACTAATTAGGTTCAGTTTTTATAGGCACGTTCGCAAAAATTTTATTTTGCATACAGATCCGCAGTCTAGTAATAAGTATTCGTACAGGAACCAATTCAAAATAAAACTTCATATATTTAATTTATTAATAAATTTTCAGGAAAGAAGCAATTAACCAGCATTCCTACATATTTTTAGAGTAGAATTTTCGTAAATTAAGGTTTATTATTTTTAGTGTTAACCTCTTATTTCTTTTCTTATTGATTTTATTTTAAATCGGTTGCTGTACGAATACTTCTTACACTGACGGAGTTGCGATCGTTAATTGCAACGGAGGACCTCGTTCGAGCAGCGAAATATTTATGCGAATAATGGATGCGGTCGTGCCCGAACACGGACTGTTCGTTTCGGAATTAATTTCCATTGCTACAGGACAACTTTCAAATGAAGCGTCCGCTGTTTCGTAAATTGCTGCCATTTATACTCTTTCGTCGTTCTATGTAAAGGGGATGCGCAACTTTATTGGTAAAAAATGGGGTTTTCCTTAGACGAGGCAATTAAATGATAAAAATAGATTGGTTCCATCGAACTGTAAAATTAATCTCGTGTAATTAAAGAAAAATGGAGGAAACCGTTTCAGGATACTTTTGAAAGGAAAGGAATTTAAGTCTCGTAATGAAAAAATAATTTGCATGATAGCGAGGCAGAGAGAGAACTCAAATATTCGATAGTCAAAGTATGCAACAGATATGATATAGAATTCATTTGAACATGGAGGATTCGTGTAACTGAAACTGTGCATTGTTTCGAATATTGCGTCTTTCTTGCCTCGAACGAAATGAAAAATATAAGAAACGCGCATGTTTCGCAAATATTCCGCTGGTTAGGTAATAGTTGGTAGGTTTTGTTAATTAAAAAAAATCGAAACAAATGGAATGAAAATATTCGATAGAACGATATGTTTGTTACACACAAATAGAATGGATATACCGAGGAGAACGAAAAACGCGAAATGGAAACGGTAAAGTAATCGATTGTTTCTTTCACGTTTGAGATACTACGTAAACAATTGAAAAAAAAATCAAACAAATACAACGCGCTAAATGATTATTAAATACGTGAAACGACATGTGGAAAACACGTGAAATTTTTCGTTTCACAAATGAATAATAAATTCTAGATATAAAGGAGTATATTGAATTTACTTTTCCAGTTAACTATTACTAATTTATCAATTTTTCAATAGCGAGCACTTCGTTTCGAAACAAACGTTTTCAATTGTTAGCGAGCAATTACTGCTTCAAACGAACAAAAAATGATTTTTCTCACAGTCACATGTTCGGCTAATCAATATTTCAATAATTGGCATTTTAGTGTTTCCCTGTTTCCATTGGTTGTTTCCTAGAAAATACACAACAACCAATTATTTCTTTTCTGGTGATACAGGAAAAAATTAACTAACAAACGAAACATTTTTCCCAAAAAATTAAATAACATAGGAATTTCATTACTCTTAATAATTCCAGGAGAGCAATTTTGCCATAAATAACTCTCTGATTCTATGCATCATAACAGTAAAAATATTCCGACGACACTCCAAAAGCGTCGCGATATAAACGGAAATTCGTCATTTTATCATCGAATTCATTTGACAAGTGTTTTATTCGTACGGGTGCATCGGTATGCAAAACAATTCCGCGTCAGTCACGTACATGGACGTTGGCGATATTGAAAAATTCCGTGGAAATATCGCGTGGCCGAGTTGCAGGCCAGGCATACACACGCAAACACACATATTCTCTCCAGCTCCGCGAATCCCAGGCCACGTGAGATTTTCACGAAAAGAAATATCGCCGCATTTACACGTGATGAAGCACGGTATTCTTTGGAGGAGCAGCGGCGCGAAATTTACGAGTCTTGTTTGTAGAGCGTTGTCTCCACTGGAGAACATTCGTACAAGATTTCTTCCTACGACTCGAACCGGGACACCTTATATTTCATTTCAACTATCGTCGTCTTTTCGCGAGCACGATTTTCCTGTTTATCAAAAATCGACAGGACTTCGAACCTCGACAGCTATTTTTCAGTCGCGGAAGAATAAAGTGTCTTCAAACTACTCTCTGAACGTTAAAGATCTTTTCTTTGCTTGAAAGAGACCATTAGAATTTTGAAAATTAATTTAATAAATTTCGACTCGAAGAAGATTAAGGGAAGGAGCTTCTTTTCTTAATTTAATTTTTCAATTTTAGGGAAATCTGTAAATTTGAAGCTGGGGGGTTTCAACCCCCCCCCCCCCCCCAAATAAAAGCGAATGCTAAGTTAGTTTAATGGAGAAAATAATTAAAAGTCCACTGACAGACATATACGACTAGAAAAATATAAATTAGAGCTCCATGTATCACTTCTATGTATTGTACGTATGTATGAGTCTCCGTAGATCACTTTCAACGATTAAATTGATAGTCATCGATAGACTGCAGATGTTCGTGCATTTATGCCAAACGAAAACGTGGGAAAATATATAAAGATGCGCACGAATGCGAAAACGTATAAAATATCAAGAATAAAATACACGTCGCACTGTTTAAAAGGCTTTCACTTTCATTGACATCTCAATTTTTTACCTGATTCTATACAAATATTTGCATTAACATCCGCAGTGATCGCTAATAATTTGTAAACTTCGAATTGAACGCGCAGATCCTTGCTTCCGTTAGCGATGTATCAATCTTAAATTGGTGTTCCTAGGTCGCCAAAAAAACATCAATCGTGTGCATGTATTGTTATCACAGATCAGCAAGCATGCATCGAAACGTGTAGATAACGTAGTCGTGTGGAAATTCTTTGTGAAAATTCTCGAATGAATCGTTGACGATTGCACTCTCGCTGTTGAATCTTATTTAAGGAGACTTGAATATCTCGATAACGCGTCTTCTTTTATCTTCGGAGAGTTACGTAGATATTGAAATATGTACTTTGGAGGGTCGTTTTCCAAGGAGAGAATTTTTCTTTTAATTTTTTCGAAGACTCGAAATTTTGGAAAATTAGAAGTTACGTTGCCGAGTGATTTTACTTTGGTTGTATATGAATAAACATTGTCACTAGAAAATTGAATCGAAATTAAGGTTGTTCTTGAGGAAAACAACCCTTGTGAAGGTGGATTCACGGTAGTCGTCGCTGTTCGAGGAAATACAATCCTTAAAGAGGATCGCTAGGTGGAATGATGATCTTGAACATTATTTTGTACATGGACCATATGGACACGACGTACTTAAATATTTTACCATCATTCATGAATGTTTAAATACTTTCAACCTCGTTTCACCTACCCTGCATTTTTATCAACATTACTTTCTCATACCCTACTACTATTCATCTACACCAGGATGAACACTACACATCTTACGTACAGGGTTTTAATTAACACGTGGTCATATTATCGAGAATCAAGTCTTCACACCATCACGAATCGAAAAGTACATACAGTGGGTGTAAAAAGTATTCGTACACCGATCAATTTCCAAAAAAACTATGTAAAATTGTAATTTATTAACTTATTTTTTATAAACAATGACATTCTACATATTTTCGGAAATATCTAGAATAGATAGATTATAAAAAAAATAGCTATTTATGTAAGTTGCGAAATTAACAAGAAAAAAACGATTAATCGATAGAAGCAATAAGTACTCGCACAACTGTTTAATTTTTAAAACTTCATTAAAAAAAGAAGAAATTTACATTAATTTACAAGTATATAATACTTCCTTTGTGGGATTTCCTTTTGATTTTATAATTATTGTAACTTTTCTAAGAATTAAATTAAGTAAATTATTAGTTATTCGAAGTGGGATCTTTTTCCATATCACTATTAGAACCTTCTTTAAAAGTACTTTCCTGGAAATTTGATGTTTTCTAATTCGTACGTAGCAATAAACTAATGTGTTTACGTTACAAACTCTGCTGTAAATGGTTCGTCATAAGAATCGTACAAATACTTATTGCTTCTATACTTTTACCCACTTTTCGCATTTTTTTGTCAATTTCACAAATTATATTAACTAGTAAATGTTGTTTGGACTATATCTCTCTTAGAGACGTCCGAGAATATGTAAAATATCATTGATTATAAAAAAAAGATGTTAAGAAACTACAATTGTCCTCAAATTTTGGGGGGAAATTGATCGATGTACGAATTCATTCTACACCCACTGTATACATATACACAATAACCTCAAACATTTAAATCGAACTCCAAGAATTCCATTCTTAAAATTCCAAATCAACATTTACCTCTTGACAAACGAATACCGTGAAGTCACCGTCAAACCGCCTATGTAGGGGATGCAATCGCTGCAACCCCCATCCATACCTATGCACGAAGGATTCAAATACACTGATCATGCACGACTAACTATGAGCAGGAGTGGAACGAAAAGAAAACACTGTGCGGAACATACTCGGACGGTAAAGGGTCGCAGCCAGAGCGTTGGTGCATCTGGGGGGGGGGGGGGGGCAGGTGGGGTGTTGCAAGCCGCGTCCGCGGTTTTCCACGTCGGGCACCTGCCGTGCGACGAATTACTGCCGGCGAATAATAAACGACCGCGGGAAGCCGCGAGCAATTTTCGCGAACGACAAGTTCTTCAACTTCGTAGACACGTTCGTCGGTTAAAACGAGAGGAACGAGTTTCGAGGGTAGTTGGAAGCGCGCGCGGTCAATGCGTGGCCCCGACGCGACTCGAATTGCTCCGATGCTCGCTTGGAACTACTGTCACCAGAGAATTTTCAGCGCGTGGCGGATTTGCCCGTAATACGAGTTCATTCTGGGGTTTGGGATTGGCCGCGACACTTTTCTGAAAAGGGAATCGACGGAGGAACGGGACGAAATGGGGTGTTACGTGGGAGGGAGTGATGGAGTGTGGGTTTTCACTGTTGGAAAGTTGAGAAGGTACCGGGCGAATCTAGATTCTGGGAGAAGAAGGAATCGACAGAGGAATGTTGGAAGGGTTGACTAGGTTTACTGTTGGAGAGCTGAGGAGACGATCAGCTCTGTGAAATGGGGTGTCTTGTAGTGGAAAGTGGTTGAAACTTAGGGTTTTTACTGTTTGGTATCTCAGAAGACTCATTTTGTATTGGGTGACTCTAGATTTCAAAAGAAGAGGGAATTGACAGAAGAACATCGTATGGTTTGACTAGGTTTTCTGTTGGAGAGCTGAGGGGACGATCAGCTTTGTGAAACGGAGTGTCTTGTAGTAGGAAGTGTTTGGGACTCTAGAATTTTACTGTTTGGGAACCTGAAAAGACTTTCTGTATTTGGTGATCTTATATTTTAAAGAAAGAGTGACAACGGAATGTTGGAAGGTTTGACTAGGAAAGCTTTATTAACGGAGAGCTGAAATGATCAGATCTCTGGAATGGGGTGTCATGTACTGTTAGAAAGTTGGGAAACCTTATTCCGTATTGGACGTCTCCAGATTCTAAACGAAAAAGCAATCGACAGAGGACATATTCGGACAATATTCCCCAATCAAGAATGAGATTTCATTTCGCGGCAAGGGCAATAGCCCACAGACCTCACTCTCGCTCAACGAAGCATCCACTCATTAGCATCCAATAATCAAACAACATTGCCCAACCGAGAAGGAAGGTCCAAGAAACGAACAGTACCAAACAAACTTCATCCACCTCATCGGAGTCTCACTCTCACCCCTCCCCCCTTGGTCCCACAAGTATCCATCTTATTTTTCCTTCAAACCACGATCCTCAAGTTCCAACCAAGCATCGCCAGGGCAAAGAAGGTAGGTCCCTTCCATCCCAATACAAAAATCGAGGAAACCTTCGATCGCGAACTCTAGTCGATTCACGACGAGGAAATCGAGCGGTACGCGTGGAAATCGCATCGGCGTCGACGACGCGGAAAAAAGGGCGCGCGTAAAAAAGCGCGAATCCGACGGGCGTGGCAAGCAAAAAAGAACGACACCGTGTATTGTGTCGGGACGAGGCCGGCGGCGGGTGCGAGCGTGAAGGTGTGAAAGGGAGGCAATGATCCGCGGAAAAAACGCTAGGCTATGAAATGCAAAATCAGCGCATCGGCGTTGGGGCTTCGTGATTTTCTTTTTTCTTTTTTTTTGGGGGTGTCGGGGATGGCTGAGCGTTCTGGGTAATCGATACGGTGTCATTTTGTCCTTTGCTGTGCTTGTTCTCAACGGAGGAGCTGAAACGTGGAAGTGAAAGGGTCGCAGGCACACACCGAAAGCGGTTTCGACAGGCCAGCTGTTCTCGCGACTGCGTGTTCCTGTGTATACGTGTCTGTGACGTGCTTTTGTCCACTTGTGGCGCTTTCTGCTAAAAGCGTTTTGCTTTTTTTTCTTTTTATCGTAGGACACAGAGAAACGGTTCCCTGACCTGGTGATCTGTTTATCATACCGTGGTGATCGTAGCAGGCCTGATACAAAGGGTTTTGCGTCATTTGCGGAGAAAATTTTACTTAACCCTTTGCGGTCGAGAGGTGACTCTCAGTCACATCTTAACGTGATGCAGTAACTCGAGAGGTGATTCTCGGTCACTACCAGGTTTGACGCAGTGGATCAACCAGCAATAATATTTGTGTAAGTTTAATTTCATTAGAACTCTAAGTGTCAATAAAATAATTGTCGAAGAGGTAAGGGTGATCGGATTTTCAAATCTCAAATTAGAAATTTCATCTTCGAAGTCAACCTAAGCTTAGCATTTCTGGCAATAGAATGCTAAGAAAGCATCTCGAGTTGCTGGTAGATACTAGTAAAAAAGGCCTCGAGTGCAAAGGGTTAATTCTTGGTTAACTTTGAGAATATTTTAGGTATGTCTTAAAATACATTCGGTAATATTTTCAATTAATTTCACACAGAAATGGTTGAGATATCAGCTTTTCCCTGTGACAAGTTTTCGTGAGAGACTGCTATCAGTGAGAATTCTGGGAATCGCAATTGTTATTAACATGTTTTCTGAAAAGATATCGTAATGATATCGTTTTTAGCTCATATTCAAGGCATTTAAATAAAACAATCCTAAATATCTAGAGCTTCTTACAGCAATAGGGGAGTTTATTAGACAACACTGGAATTTGGTAATAAAAAAAGAATTCCTTTATGTTAGCACATATTTGTATTCGTTTTCCGAACATACTCAACACAATTCCCATTATCTGTTTCAAAGAACTATTTCTCCGTCTCCAACAGTCGAACACGTGCTTCGATTCTGGTATCAAGTGTTCATTCAAGTTCACGCGAGTTGACGCAAAGGACGCGTAACACCGATGTGAGCGATGTACTGTTGGCGCGCGAGAAGAGCGCCATAGACTCCGCCTGTGAGAAGTACGCAACAGCGATCATGTTAGAAACATCGTGGTTCCCTTGCTTCGTGTCGTCGAAAAATATTTTGCTGATTGTAACGAGTAGTTCAAACTTGTATTATATTTGTAAACGATTATTATACACGATTATTATCTTGACGTAAAGAGCAAACGAACCTAAAAATTCAGTTTCTTTTCGCGAAAGGGACCGTTAAAATTTGAAAGCACTTGACGTAGAAATACTATGTTCGCTAAGAATACTTATCGCAATCGGTACAAATAAATAAAATAGCCTCCTCCCAGTGGGCGGGGCAAATAGCAATCTCCTCGCGCGTCGACTTTACAAGCGGGTGCACTAAATGGGCTAGATCGAGGATGAGCGAAAGAAATGTTGCGAGAAGGAAGCACATGAAAGAGAAACATGGCATGAAGAGAGGCAGACAGAATGAAGTAGTGTCATGAAATAGAGAGAAGAGAAAGGAAGTTGCTTCGACAAGACGTCTGCGAATGATACATGTAGAGAGAGATACATATATAGTGGTGTGAATGAATGAAAAAAAAAAGATATCTATATATTCGTAGATGTACAATGTATATGTATATATCGAGAGAGTGCGAGATAGAGATAGAAGAAAATGAAAGAAGAAAAACTAGAGAAAAAGCTGGCGGCGAATTACCTTGAAGGACTGCACAGAGAAACCAGAAACCAGGGTTGGTCCGTAACATAAGAAGCGAACAGAAAACAGAAAAAAGGTAAACTTGTAATTAGGTTGTTCGCTGTAAGAGACATTGCAGTGATATGAGAACAGTAGTTCTGTTCGTTCCTCGTGGACGACGAGGCTGAACTGGACGGCCCGATGCTTTTCATCGCTTTCCGATTCCGCGTCTTTCTGGCGTTCGCCTGTTCCAGCCAGAGGTGTGTGTACCACGCTTTATTCGAACGACGAATGAAAACAACATACGCAACGAATAATAACAAAATACTTCAGTCTACAACACAAATGTTAATTCTCGTTTAAATAGTAACAAACGAACAGTTCGTCTTAAATAAATATTCATTCGTCGCTCGACATTTTTCTGGATGTAAATGCCCTCCATCTCTGGTCCCAACGTTGACAAAATTCCGTCTCTTATTTTGAACGCATCACGGGCTTCTGGAGCACGCGAACGTCAGGGAAACGCTGTGTAGACTCAAGCAGTTGCGAGTAACTTGTTCTGCGTGGTGCAAAGAGAAGGGCGGAGGGTGGAAAGTCTCTTCGTGTTTCTTTCCGTCGTACGACGGGTCCAGTGTGTACTACGGGGTGCTGTAAAAATTCTTGCTATATCAAGAGGCAGAGAGAAATCATTTGCCTCGTCGATAAAACGCCTTGAACGTCCGCCATAAATTTATATCACCACTGTGAATCGATCAGTGATTCGCTGACGCGTGGAAATAATTTCTCCCGTGGCATTTTTCCTCGAAAATATCACCTTCGATTCCTTTGCGAGATTAGGAATGGTTTCGGTGGTGTTTGCGAGTTTGTTTGGGGAACGTGGGATCGAGGGGCAGTACAGGTGTAATACGAATTATTGTAAGCCAGGTGGCGGAAGTCGAGCGTCGATCGCAGGTAATTCTGATCTTGTATCGCATTATAGCTCGCAGAGAAATTTTGTTTATCTCTAAGAGTACGTACAACAATATTTATTCTGCTATGCAGTCTCGTTAGATCATTATTTTAGAATATTTGCTATATAAATTCAGTTCGTTCCTACAACTGAGAATCATCTGGAAAAAGGAATCAGTGAAACCAGTTATGATTCGTTCTGATCGGTGTATTTCCTTTTCGTATCACGTTTTGTCTGTCGGCTGTAAAACTCGTCGCGGATTCGTGACAAAATGTTCAACCGTACGTTCGTTCGTCGCATGACGATTTGACAATTAATTATCGCCTGTGATTTTGCAAGTGTCAACGTGTCGGTCATGTCCACCCAGTGAACACGACGTAGCGATGCGTCTGACGTGTCAATGGCACGGATGTACATGCCACAAACAAATGCAGGCGCACGTGTGTGCGTACTTACACGTGAATAAACTTCTCGTTATCGTTCAGCCCATTCGATTTGTCGGTATTCGTGATAAAGTTGTGCTAATATCGTCCAGATTGGCTCCAAAATGTTTTAGTTAAATTAATTACTGCATCTTTAGCGTCTTCGCTGATTTACAAAAGGTTTCTTTTTTATTTAATTTCATTTAATAATGCTCAAGACTGAATTTACCGTAAGTGGGCTATATTCAATCGATTTGTCGCAGTTCGACAGGATTGTCGATTATTCGACGGTATGAAGCGAGACAATTGGAACCAATTAGAAGAGTGAGTGTGTAATCCCATGAAAAAATTCGGTGCTTTATTACTTTTATAAAAAAAAATGGAATACATTTCAATTTTAAACGGAAGGCCAGGTTTGAAATTGAAATTTCGGTATCAGTGTGCGTGTTATACAAACAATCCAGGGTTGAAAGGTATAAACTATATTTATATTTAAACTGATACTCGTTCGAAATTAATGTTGCCTTTATTGGATGTATACCGAACAAGAAATTTATTATCGAACTTTTGCATGCAATTAAACGAGAACGGCAGTATGCGTTCCAGTAAATTACTGTTTCAAAACTTCACTGAATGAAAGACTAGTTTCGTGAGTGCAATAAAATTCGTGTGAATTTATCGACGGTAAATATCTGACATAAAATTATTTAATGCAAATATTGTTTATAATTTTAGCCTCCTTCATACATTACATTTGATGCAATCATAACTTTAAATTTAGTATTAATTTTAAGAAGTTTATAAATTAATTATAATTATAATTTCATTTTAAAAATAATTTAATTTTAAGTTTATAATTCAATTTTAAAAATTTAATTTTAATTTTTTTAAAGATTTGCATTGTCCCTCGTGAAAGTAGAAGTTTATAAAATGTATCAGAAATCCTATAGGAAATCAGAAAAGCGTCGAAACGTCACTTTTTCAATTTTTAACAGCCATAAAGAGTCACAGAATTTCATTTGTACGATTCGTTAAGGTTTCCCCTATTTTGCCCTAATTTATCATCCCCTCGAGAAGAATTTCGCGTGATTCGTTACGACCCTTCCTTGTTTAAGGGCGAAATTACATTTCGAGCACGTTCGCGGTCCGCAGTCGAATCGTTATTATTCAGGAAGTAAAAGTCGTTATTCGAGTAATCGGTGAGCAGCGTCAGGTGTGCGTTCCAGTTTCTTCCTAATCACAGACGGTTCAACGGATCGCACGTTATCAGTGCACCGTGGATTGCAAATTCATGTACGCGAAACGTCGAAGACAGAGCACCCTCGTACGAATCAAATTTCTCTTCGCACCATTAAGGAATCCGAAACTTTGAAAGTAATCGACCAAGTTTCCCCACGATCCAACTTTGAATCTTGAAGTCTTGTAATTTCCCTTGCAGGGTTTAGGATTTATCGATCGGACTTTAATGAATTTTTATTTATTCGCTTTCATTTGTCGGATGAAATTATTTTTGCGTGTGGACAATTTTCCTGTGAGAAGTTTATATCTTCAGTTTATATCTAAACTGGAACTGGTTTACCACTTTTCGGAATGATTAATAATTGACTCCTGAAAGTATTTTTCTCTTGGGAATATCGACGTGTAATTGACATACTAGAAGACTATTTTTATTTATACCATTTCAGGAATAGTTGATGACGAATTTAGAGAGGTATTCCTGTTCTATAATCTTTAGTTCCATGTGGCAAAAGTTATTTTCGCTCTGTAGCTGCCAGAGTTAATTAATATCCGATTTCAATAATTGTTGGAATGCGAGTGATCGACACCCGATGTCTAAAGTCTATAAAATTCCAAAACTATTTCCATCTTACACCTGTCAGGAGGGGTATTTAAACGAAAAAATTATAAGCTAAGAGCAATTCTAAAAATGAAACGTTCGTACCCACCAACATTGTTCCCGTTATAGCGAAATCGCAGTCATTTCGCGAAATTGTTTTTACTAGATGGCCGAATGCGCGCGATGCAACCGACAGAAATGAATGAAGGAGCAAGAAAGCCGGGAAAGCGCGGAGGCAACGGAGTCGCGGCATAATGCGCGGTTTATGCGATCCTCCTTTAATTATTTCGGCAGATGGCTCCGCGGGGATAAGGCAACGGTTTAAGCAGGGCTTTAAATGGCAGCGGGGAAATTTAAAAGGCCATCGGACCGCAAGGTCGGCAATTTGCGTTGCCTCTGTCTTTTAATTGAAAGGTCGAAACGCGTTATTGCGTTTTCCGCGGTCCGCCGTTTATATCGGTTCATCTATCTCGCTTCCTGGCGACGTCTCAACTTTTTTGCCGACTAAAAATTCATCTACGGTATAAATCACTCGTGCAATAGTTGCGAAATCGCGAAACTCGTTGAAATGGTCGAGCTTTCAGTGGAACAGTTGGTTGGTAAGGCAGATTACTCTGTCGATAGGACTCGATAATGTAGAACAGTAGGTTGGTAAAACAGAGTACTCTATCATTAGGACTCGATAATGCAGAATACTTAATTAGCAAGTAACAAACCTAACATACGACAATATTCAGCCCTAATTCAACTAATTTTGAAACTAACCACTCAGTCACATCCAACTTTTCAAACTCGAGGTATAACTTCTTTAAAACGCGTTTCTACCATTTGCTCCTTCCTTTGAAAAACCTGTTTGTTTGAATTACACCAGGCTGAGAGAACTCGAGGTGTTGAAATTGGCCCGTGTGGGTTTCGATTAACGTCTCGTTCCGCGCAGTTACAAGCATTAAACTTTTTTTCCTCTTCAAAAACCTGTCCGATCGCGTTGCAACCGGGAAGCTTCGAAGCCGAGCAAGAACTGTCTTCCACCGAAGGAAATTCACGAGGGAAAGCTCGAAGGAACTGCACGAAGAGCGGCAGTCTTTGCACGTTCTGGAATAAGAAACTTTTCATGACCCCGTGAAACTTCGTTCATCGTACTTACGTAAGGCTTTTTTTTTTACCTTCTTCACGTAAAAGGAGAGCTTAAAGATTTTATTTCGACGAGAACCTGTCACTGACTGTCCAAACTGTTCTAACATGGACAACGGAAGTGCACGGAGGGAACGAAATATCTTCTACTCGAAACAAGAACGTCTTCTGTAAAGTATCAGGTTGTTTCGCGAGTCTCTCTATTCGTGTCCAAGTTACTAGCGTTCCAATTTATTTTCAATGGTGTAAAATATTTGCCGAAATTTTCGTAGACGTTGACGACAGCTGACGAAATTAAATAATTATTAAATGCAACAAATAACGTAATTTATCCTCCGCTGTGTTTCCCCGCGATTTCAATGGAGCGTTTTCACATAATTTGTGTCGCGAATTGTTGCAAAATTCCCGTACATTCGATATTTCAAATAATAATTCTCGTGATACGACAAAACGGGACTCATTTGTTACAGAAATTACATTATTTCGTTACAGGATTGGCTCGCAGTATTTTATACATTAAGTAACTAAGTGATATGCAAACGATGCTTGATCATTTGTCTGAATCCTTGCCAGCGATCGATTTTCTGTATAAACATACAAATATTCCAATCAGTGCGCACAGACTTTAAAAAAGGATTCTCCGTATTTGATTTATGGAATTTAAATATTTACACGTATTAATGCTGGTTCCCATCGTTTTATTATTCTTCTCGTGGATTTGGAGGCAAACTTTCGCGCGATGCTTTATTTTTACACCTGACGTTGCTGGTTGTGTAAGGATCACGCGTGACGCGATCGTCGTGGCTCGCTGAATTTTTTAAACGCCGAACTATGCAGGAAAATAGTCTGGACGTGATACGAAAAGGAAATAAACTGCCCTCGGAGTTCGTATCTCATGGGACATGTCTGAAATGGCAGCCTCGACTTTTACGAGCACCTTTATATTACTGCAAAATCATTTGAACTGGAATGTTGAATTGAAGGATGGTGTTAATCGTATTTTGACAAGTTGGATTTGAAATGAAAATAAATAATACAGATTGAAAGCATTAGGCCCTCTTCAGACAGTAAAATGAAATAATTATCAAGACCAACAAAGTCGGTCGCATATTTTCTCAATTTCTAAAACAAAAATGCAACAAATTTCTATCCCCATTGTGTGAGAGGAATTAATATCTTTCTACTTCCCAGGACTTGATACAATAATTAATGATATTAATAATAAATCCAAATGTTTAATTTTATCTGTTATTTTGACATTTTGTCGATATCGAAGATCAAGTTCTTGCAATCAATCCTCTTCGACTCTAGTTCGAACCTGAGATCTCTCAGGGTGTAACGAACTTGCGGCCACTTTTTGCTGACTTCTGTATCATAAATCAGTGGAAATTTCGGTGGCATTGCGAAGCACGGCGCCTGGTCGATCGATAGTTTATCGTTGGCTGTAAATTTTCACCAGCGAGAAATTCATAATGCGACGCTTCAGACGTGACCAACCCCTCGCCCCGAAAGCGGATGAAATCATATTTCTTCCAAATGCTTATGGGACCATTTTACCAGCGTCACAGTTCATTCTGTTCCCTGTTTAATTAATATTTACGCCGCCAAATATCCCTGCGATCGTTGCACTCGACTTCCGTCGAGTAATTAAAATAGATATATAGATATATATATATACAAATACATACGAGGGGTTGGGGCACACAACGTATCAACAGCCCCGCGGGCGAGTATGCACGAATTAGGGAGCTCTTTGGATATACTCGAGTTAGTATACAGGCGGTGAACAATTCTGTAAAATCTAAGTGGAAGCTGCTCAAAAGATAGGATGCTCGCTATGATACGTGTGAAACGATTCTTAAAAGTAGATAATAAGCAAAAACAGGGAGGAAGCTACCCTTCTCGAATTTATTCTCTCGTTTGTTTTCGGGGGATGAACTCGAAAATCTGTGACCATGTGTTCGTATGTATCTATATACAAGTGTACTGTAACGTGTTATTATTTAATATATCGTTATCGCTGCGCACGAAAACACGAAGGGACAACGCCGCGCTCATTATCTCCCTGGCTGTAATTAACGAGGGAAATTTTAACCGTCACGTTCGTCGGGAATTTCTATTTTTCGGAACTCTTTCATTGTTTCAAGTGGATAGAATTACTCACACGGTAAAATCGAGTAAGGGCAACCATTCAGAATATTATTTAAAGTTGTATTAAGTTTGACAAAGAGAAAAAGTATTTTCAAGTTATTTAAATGAAGTCATTGCAGTATGTATTTGGATTTTACTCGGTGATTATAATAAATCTAAGCTTTGTTCAAATGATATTACATCCATTGGGAGCTAATATTAATTTTCAATCGAATTTCCTTCAACCATTTTGGGATCCATAGCTCCGTTATCGAGACACAAGCAATTAAAGTTGACTGACTCGTGGCGCGCGCCATTTAAATCCCGGTCAGCTGATCGAGCGCGCATGCGTCAATGCACTCCAACGCGCGTGAAATCTTCACCTGCTCGTATCACCATAACGAGACTTCGGATTGCAAAATAGAAAAGGACTTTTCGGTTTGATTCAGCACAAAGAATTGCTTCTGAAAGCAGCCCATACGTAACTTCGCGTTATCCGATAACATTTTCTTTTGAAAAGAAGCGAATAGGCGGCGACGATGGTTTCTCTTTCGTGTTTTCGTGCTTTCCGCAACCACTGGCCGATGCATAATCCCGTACGTGCGAAACGTGTGTCTCTCGTTCAAAGATGCAGGAACGAGGAGGCAAGAGAGCACAGTCGTTGAGGAGAGGGGAGGCAGGGTGAAAAGATTTAACAGAGACAGGGTGAATATTGCGAGCAGAGGCGAGAGATCTGCGGTGAGACAGACGAGGCGGTGCAGTGATGGCAGAACACGGGTTTCTGTGCTCCCCTACACACCAAATCGGTACTGTGTCTTAGCTGTCTTTCGTTTCTGTTTTTTTTTTTTCAAGTTTTTCTGCTTGTCTCGTTCTCAGTGTGGATTAGAGTGAACCTGAAAGTAAGTGATTAGTATCGCGCCCTCTGAAACGATCTCCGCATTCTCGAGAACTTCCAATTACTCGTTCGAAGCTCCTGAAGGAACGCACGAACGACTTTCGAGAATGACGATCGTTCCAAGGGGCCGCTGGGCACAAATACACAACACAAAACGGGCCGTGATTGGATCAAAGTATCGAGATGTCGCGTAAAAATCTGAATCTCGATCCTCTCCTTTGATCCAACGTCCGGTCCAAGAGGATCTGGTGCAGACAGTAGGCGAGACGTGCCGAGGATCATTGCTGAAGAACAATCGGTATATCGCATGTGACGACAGCTGTCTCGTGAACATTCCGTTGCTGTCCTGTGTAAAATTTGGTATATATATATAGATATCTGTATATATACACCCAAGCATAAATACGTCTATATATGTCCGCAGATGATGACACGTGTGATAATCACACGTGATAACTCCCCGCGGATGAGATGAGAATCGATACGCGATTTCTGTCAGGGAACGAGCACGAATGAGCAATCGACGACGGAACGACGACAGTCAAACGGTGAGATTGAAGCGTATTTCTTGAGAGGAAACACATTTAGTCAGTTAGTTCAAATTCGTTCATAAATGCTAATCATAGAGTAAACATTGATTAAATTTATAATAATTTATTTATTACGCGTTAAGTGTCCTTTATATCCTCTTCAGGTCATTACAAATCTTGAAAAGAATATACATTAACTAAACTTCTGTTCACGATTTCAAATAATTTCTGAAGAGAGCACTATCGAATAAAAATATATAAACTCTTAATTTTATAGCAACACCGATCTACAAACAAAAGACAAAGTATCGAATTACCACTGCAAAGGATCGACGAGATATCGTGCAAAATTCGCTAGCCATTTGCAGGGTATATCCTGTCTAGATGAAAACATATTTGTTCCTCTCAAGAATCCGTTTCCAATATCGTGGAGGGGATGAATGAACGTATTAATGGACATACCGCGGGCACAATTTATCGCTGGTCGATACTCGATACATCAATCACGGGAATGATTAGAATGAATGTACCGACGAATTCCAGCGGGATTGAGTTCGAAAGGCTTTTCTCGTTCTGCACATTTCCTGTATACCACGAATTATTTCCGACGATCTGTTCAACATGGACACGTTTCTTTTTCGTTGTTTCGCAGACTCAGCTGCTCTTAGTCCTTTGGATACATTCGCTGATGTGGTATTAATATACAGTCTGTCTCACAAGAGCGTGTCGGCTATATCTTTGTAAATATTTATATATTTGTACAAAGTTTAATATGGGTCGAATCTACACTTAAACCACTAATACGTATTTAAGATGTCCAATATCCCCCATTAGCAATTATAGTTTGGAACCTTCTCTGCGTGCTTTCTTCTAATTTGTCAACAATTGTCCTATTAGACATGCTTGGTCTGTCTGTGGAAAAAGAATAATACAAAGAAGTGCGAAATACCTCATAAAAGTGCATATTTGGAGTTGGTTTATCGCAAGAGGCTTCGGGACTTTATGTATCTTCGCTCACAATCTGAATGCACAAACAATGCTGAAATTATATCAAAGGGGACTTCTCACATCCATGAAACGTTGGTTCAATCAAACCAAAGACCAGTGGATATTGCAAGAAGACAACGACCCTAAACATCAAAGTCGAGTCTGTAAAAGATGGAAAGAGGAAAACGCTATTACCATACTATGGTGATAACGATGGTATAATGTATGGTCCATAATGAAGTACAAACTAAGAAGAATGGGTATCATCAAAATAAGAGCAATTGTACACCATATTGGAAAGATATGGAGGCCGTTTGCAGCATCTTACCCCAAAAAATTAATAGAAAGCATGCCGAAACGGTGCCAAGCTATAATTGCTAATGGAGGAGATTGGACACCTTACTAGGTAAATGCGTATTAGTGTGTTAGGTGTAGATTCGACCTATATAACATTCTGTACAAATATATAAACATTCATAGAAATATAGTCGACACGCTCTTATGAGACAGACTGTATTTACGACAGCAAAAGTACAAGGCTCAACGAGTATCTTCTTTCTACTCGAAGTTTAAGCTCCATTAGTTTCATGCAGGATTCATGCCTGCTCCGATGGCAGGGGAATCCATAGATCAAGAAAGCGGAATGGACGTTAGCTCGTCCTCGCTATTAACTCGTTTTTACAACGTGCACGAGGTGCGAGACGAGACTCTAATCCGATTTAGGAAGGAAGTACAAAGGTACACACGACCTGGAGTTCGCTAGCTGAGGGAACCGATGACGAAAGGGAAGAGGGAAACGGATTACCCAGCGAATAAACCGTTAGTGTTAATGAAATTGGCTAACCGCCGAGCCAGCGTACAACCGACGCTCGCATTATCGTGCACCCTTCGTCTGGCGCGACGACGAGCGTCCCCTCCGCGATTAGAATCGGTACGATACACCATTGGACGTCACGGCGCCTGGTGGATAGAATCTTTACGAGCTTACGCTCTTTTCCCCGTTTCCGTTTCGTTTCCCTCGCTTATCTTCGACTTGAAGAGGCCCTGGATGGTCTCAATGTCGCATGGCGGAGCACTTGGGCTCGGGAAGATAAGTAGAAGTCGATTTCAACCGTTTCCGTGAACTTTGGGTCTTTCGAGACAGTTCACTGAGTGAAAAATAAAGCGCTGTTGAATGCCGATCGAGTTGAGACTCGAGGAACAAGGGTATCGGAATTCAGTTCATTTTGATCTGGCTTTGTAGAGATGTGTTTGCTATTCGTTTTGGGGAAGACGGTACTAAGCAGTGAGAGAAATGAACAGCAGCGATGTTTTGAACTCTTGTAGAGAATAAGAGATACGACACCGAGAGATAAGTACTCTGTCGCTAGTACTCGATAATGTAGAACACTTGGTGGGTAAGGTAGAATACTTTGTCGCTAGGGCTTGATAATGTAGAATACTTCGTTGGTACCACAGAGTATTCTGTAGGTAGGAGTCGATAATGCAGAATACTTAAGCCCTTAACCTACGATTTACGTTCGAGAATTTAATATTAATATACAACTTTCGAAATATACAACTATTCAGCTCTAATTCAACTAACTTTGAAACTAATAACCTCTATTCCTATTACAAATATTACCGTCTCCCCTCTAAACCTTTGCCTTTCCCTATGACGCCACCAGTTCGTGTGGTCGCCACGTGCTGGCATCCAGCATTCATAATTTTCCAATCCTTCTCTGTATAATGCTTCCGAGATTCCAATCCCGAATAAAACGCAAAATAAATCGATCGTTTGATCTGAAATGATCAAAGTGGTCCTGTTAACAAGCTTTCGTGCGGCGAATAGCTAGTCAGCGTTAGGCTAACAATGGCGGATGGGCGGTACGGTGTGCGCGCTATGATTTCAGGGCACCAGTCCATCAAATTTCGCGCAATAACGATTACCCCATTCGGTTTGACTGATGTGATTCTCGGGGCCACGTAACATGTGTCAAAATATATGTACACAATCGTCGCAACTGGCAGTGATTACGCGTTCGCGTTGTATTACATCGTATCTATATGACAGTGAGATCCTTTGACGTCGGTGGCATCGTTCCGAGCGGCACGTCACGTTCAGGGCGCTTACACGCGACGGAACAGCGAATGCTAATGTTCCTCTAATGCATCTCGTGGTCTGAATTCGCAATAGGCGTCACTGGGAAAGTGGAGCATCTTGGGATCGAGATATATAAAAACAGCCGCATTGAATAACACGAGTATATCGTATCGAGCGTCACTGATTTGGTTTCTGCGCCATCTTGATAATGTTAATCGCGGTTGAAGGAACAGAGATGCGAATTAACACTTTGGCTGCGGACGAAAATAAGTAGCCGTTCGCTGGGAGCTGCAATTATGATATTTTTTTTAATGAAAGATTTATTACAAATGTTCTAATATGAATATTTTGAAAAACATATATTTGTAGTAACTTTTATTATATGTAATATGATTGCTGAACAACAAGTCTAACCACAACATTAAATACAAAAGAACAGACCAACATGAATGCTCAGATCGTACTGACTGTCTAAATACGACTAAACCGTCTAAAAAAGCAAAGGACGCGCATGTGCGTCATCCGCACATGGCAAGGGCTCAATTGGACGCACATGTGCGTCATCCGCAGCGAAAATGTTAAAGAGTAGAGTGAGAGTGAAATCTGTGCAATAGTTCAAGGGGGTTTGGATCAGTGATGGGCTAAATCGTAATCGCAAATACGAATACGATTGTAATCGAATGTTTTCGAGTTGTGATTATGATTACGATTGTAATCGCATCTTTCCGAGTTGTGATTACGAATACGATTACAATCATAATCGCAAATTTTTCCGCGATTACGATTGTAATCGTATTCTTAGAGGTTTTCAGCCATAGAAATTTTTTACCTCAAAACCGACATCAGATTCGTGTTCTTCACATTAGAAAACTAAGAAAACCATGCTTTCGTCAAAATTAAAAATTTTTTTAAAATTACCCTATCTAGGCTCTGCTCTATGGGCACGAATTTTAATTGATAATTGTTCATTTTTCATTTCGACGAATGTATGGTTTTCAAAGTTTTTTGAAACCACAACTCGGAAAGATGCGATTACAATCGTAATCGTAATCACAACTCGAAAACATTCGATTACAATCGTATTCGTATTTACGATTACGATTTTGCCCATCGCTGGTTTGGATGGCAATGCATATTGCGATGGGACGAGTTTTGTCCAACAGGTTGAGACCCTGAGGTTTGTTTCCCACCAGCTCTTGGAATTGAAAGTCATTGAAAAATAAAGCTTTGCCATTTCATTTCAGAGTTTTCTCTTCGCTATAACAATTTTGAAGTTGACTTGACTGCATCGTATTTCCATAAAATAAGGACTTGAGTAGCCGAAGGAACGTTGCTCCACAAAGAGAGTCCACCTGGCTGAGACAACTCAGTCGAGTGGACTCAACTCAACTCAACTCAACTCAATAAACATCCATGAAAATCCAGAGTAACTCTATTAAAACAACAACTACTCGTCGCGACACTTATGGAACCAAAATCATGCCCTTCGCAATTGTAACCTTCTATCGATTCCAGTGTTGAATTCTCGAAGCTATACAACAGGGAGCGTCACAAGAAGGTGAATTATGCTGTCGGAGAGGCTAAATTATCGATAGATTAAACTTTCAACGTCTGAACGCCGCGAGAAAGCCGCGAGCTATTTTGAACAAAGCCAAATCCATTGTGATCGGGAGCTTCTGAGACGCGAGAAGGGAGGACACGCGAAGAATACCGGGGCGTTTCGACTAGAGGCAGTTTAAAAGCGTTTCATACAGATATCAAAAGGAATCCGTGAAATAACGTTTCCTAACAATGGAGAAACTCGCCGTCCGTTTCTTCGCTCGCAGTCGTCTATTAGGGGTCTGTAGATACAATACCTTAAATAACGTCTTCGTTCCTGGCATTTCGAAGGAGTCGTCGAAGGAAAGCATTGTCTGATACAATCCAGCGAATCGCTGGAAGTATTTATGAATATTGCATTTCCCGAGACTGAAGTGTCTATCTGCAGTCACGTCTTAAACGACACCTGGTATATCTTCAACGAAAATTCAAATTAATCGAGACACCGTGTCGATTGACTGGTGTTTGGAAGAGTCTACACACAAGTAGTTAAATAGGAGTGCTTTTGAAATTAAATCACAGAGAATTTAATTTTGAAAATATTCCTATGTATTTTCCCATCAGTTGTCTGCCTTTTTAAACGAATAGTAAGAAACGTGTCCATTTAACAACGATATTGTTATTACCACAATAGATGTTTCATTTAAACGAAACACCTTTTTACGATCCTAGAAAATCTTCTAAGATCGCCCCAATTCTTTATTTCCAGTTCTCAAATACAATTGTTGAAATTGTGTAACCGTTTCATAAACTCTTCGTGCATCTGATCGGATTAACAATGCAGAGGTTAACCTCGGCGGTAAATTTGGGTGGATTCGATCCGCAAGAGGCTGCCCTTCGAGCTCGTTCCCGCCGATTCCGTTTCGTTCGCGTGGCAAATTCGCAGTGAAATATTTGATGAGTCCAAGTCGACGGGAAACGTAATGCCGCCGATGCGATGAGATGGTCGGATGAATAGAACATGACGTTGCAGTTGTAGGTCGCGTTATTGTCACAGCCATTCAATTTCTCGCGAAATTGATTGGAAATGTCCGCTGCCACGTAAGAAAATGGGAATGGATCGAGCACTGACCTCAAGGAAGTCCTTCACGGTGGTGTCGACGACCATAAGTGGCCGTTGGATCAGATGCACCACCCCGTTGCGCACGGGGATGTTTGCCTTCACTATTTCTGCCAACACAACCCCTGTGGGGTGGCTAGGGTCGCCCACGAGTGTATTGGACTCGACGTATACTGAAAATAAAATTTACAATTACGTAGTTGGTTAGTTGAAAATAATTGTTACAGGGTGGAAAACGGGGAAAATAGTTATCTGGGTGATCATTTCGAACGGTGAACAAGGGATAAATGCATTTTGATTCGCGCTAGATAGATAATAATTAAAATTGGTGTTATAGAAAAAAAATATTTCTTAATCGAATCAGATTTTGTCCATCTGTATTATGTAATGGCTAGACTGTTGAAGTTTATGCACGATAAATATGTAACAGGCATATGCAAAATGTGCATTAAAAATATTCAAAATATGCACGAAAAATATGCAAAATATGCACGAAAAATTTAAATAAAACGTAGTATAATAAGTAATATATTAGCATGTTACAGAATATTCGCTATGTACACATTATAAAATACTTTTTTATTTTGCATATTTTGCATATTTATGTTTAAAAACATATGCAATAATATATTGCATATTTTTAAACATATTTTTAAAAATGTAAAAGAACTTTAGAAAATAATGTAGAATTTTCTACAGTATCAAAAACTATCTAATATTTTAAATAACGAGGGCATTCAAGGACCAATAAGTGTGCCGGAACAATGTTGGTCTAAATTTAAATACGTAATGTATTTTTATATTACTTTAATTTCAAAACAAATTTCTGTCTGGGTCCCATTCTTTTAACTATTTCCTATAAAGATATGCATTCGCATAAACTTCCGCAGTCTAATGACTTTTCAAGCATTTCATACAAGAAACGTGTCGATCATTATTATTTATTTATATCCCCTTTTTCAAAATCGTTCTACCGGTCCTCGCAATTATTCGTTTCGTTGTAATTTAAGGATCGTGAATTTTTGTAAGTGAAAATCTCGATTTTTATCTTCGATTTTTAATTTCATATTTGTTTAAAATGCTTGGAATCGCACTAGTTGTTTTCAATTATGCCAGGGTGCAAAGAACGCTAAGTGCTGTCGTCGAAATTGTTTTACGAAATAAAACAGCGAGATTAAATCTTCGTTAAGCAATTTTCGAGGCTGATTCAACGTCGAGGGAGTGTCGTTGTTTAATTTATATCGCTGACGTGCGCGTTTCGGCTTCATTTGTTTACTGAAGCCTCTGATAAGAAATTACGGAAAAGTCCCTATCAAATGGCGATCGATGACACGATAGCGTACTGCTAATTGCCAATTAGCGAGATTAGTATTGGTACGTAATAGGAGCGTAAAAAGTAAAGTCAGTATGAGTGAAAAATGTTGTTTAATCTATGTCATTGTATCCCTGGATCATTAATTCACGAAATGTATATTTCACAGTAGGTGGACAATTTTAGTTTAATTGGCAATTATGTTTGAAAGATTATTAAGCTATTAGATTGAAGCTTGCCAGGTTTTTATTTGTTTACAGTCGTTTTCGAAAGTGGTTCAATTTTTTTAAATATTCGTTTTGTAGAAGAATGCCTATAGGGATGGCATTATTATCGCTAAAATAAATTTTTTAGCGACAAATAGTCAATATTTATTTATTTATTGTTTAAACGAGGCTTACCTTTGTCGTGTTCCTTGCGGAAGCTAATGGTGACCTTGACATTGTCCGTGAACGCAAGAGTCTCGTAGGGTACATTGTCAGGTGTGGGTGCTGTGAAGAGGACGTGGTTAGGAATCACGTGACCGTCGATTACCACGCGATCAACCTTTTCTGGCCTCGGGGTTGGCTGCAAAAGAAAAATAAAGAAGATTACAATTTTTATTCATAAATATTGTTGAGTTTCGGCATAACGAAATAACGAGAACTTTAATAAATAACAATTAACTTTACAATAGAAACGTGTACAATAGAAATGTAATTAAATGTAGCTTCAAATCAAGCTCCGCTCCATTAAGGGGGGAGTCTGGTCCAGTTAATGTATTTTTCTAATGCATATAATTTCCAGATATAATTAATTTTTGTTATTGAAACTTTTTTTACATATAAAAGGACGTTCAAAGAAGAAAATTTAACAGTGTAGATTTAATTTGAATGTATACATATATAGATATAGTAGTCGCAAGGAAAGGATTCGGTGAAAACAGTGGGATACGTGGAGCTCTGGGAAAACATCTGATGGGTAAAATCAGAAAATCCTTTCTTTAGTAGGTACGTAAAATGCGTATGAACCTCAATTTGCAAAAAAAAATTGTTAATTGCAAAAATGGCGGCAAAAAACATGAAAATGAACGATACATGTCGGCCGTTATTTTGCAATAACTTTATGCTATACTAATAATTCATTAAGAGTCGAGGTTTATGAGCATATAAACTTAATTACCTTCAATTTAAGCGTTGAATCAAGTGAATCGGATAAAAATTCGATGAGCTATGCGAGCTATGTAAAACAAGTTTCAATAACAAAAATTAATTATATCCGGAAATTATATGCATTAGAAAAATACATTAGCTGGACCAGACTCGCCCCTTAACCAAATACAGCAATCCCCGGATAACTGAAAGGATATCCGACCTTGACAGTGTCAGTAATCCGGGGAAAGGTCGAGTTTTTGTTCCAGAACTCCACCTCTAATTTCCTTCTTGTTTCTGATATTGACCTGATGTTATTGAGAACCTATTTGTCCATCAAGTCCGCTAACTATGCAAGTATCGAGTAACGCAAACTTCCGATCAACTCGTAACTCCATGAACTGTAGACTCTATGGATTCCTAGCTGTAGGGGTTGCCAATCGAAGTTTAGCAATTGTACGGGTTCCCGCCTGAAAGAATTCCTTTCGACTGCGCTTAATCCTGGATTGTCCATTGAACGGTTTCTCAACTGTTTCACGACTTGCTTCGGAAGTGTTCCATTTTTCATTTTCTTTTGTTTTGATTACACATTATACGGGTTCCGTTCGTACAAGTTCTGATTTAAAGGAATTCTCTGGTAAATTTTTCTACGCTTCAGCTGTAGCATTCCTCAGTATTGAGGCCAGCATTATTATTAACCGAGGGTAATCGCTTCGCTGAATTATATAGTTGAATATTTCAGGAAGAATGTAACAATAAGAAAAATTGTGTAAGATAAACGATTACACAAACAACGAGTGGCTGACCTGCAAAGCAATCTCATTTATCATTAACCCTCTATGAATTCATGTAACTTTCAGGTCACAGGCTAATATATCAAACATTTTTCCAAATAATTTCAATTTTTTCACGAGATAACAAATACGTCGTAAGTATATATGAAAAAAAACTGAAAGAAGAAAAAGTGATACTGTTTTTTATGTTCAATGTAACCAGGTAGATAAATCTTTCGTACTTATACTCTTTTCTGAGAAATGAAGGTGACCTTCAGTTTTTTAAATGGAATGGCATATTTTTTATACAAAAATATGGTAGAGTATCGAATTCTAAATAAAAAAGTGACCTTTATTAGCCTTAAACCTCATAGGTAACGAGTCATTTCATTTTATTACTTGAAAATTTTCTTAACGTAATATGAAGATGGAGATTCAATCTTGTTACAGATTTCCGCAGGACAGCGATGTGTACAAGCATGGAGCTCCTGATGAAGTGCTAGATGACAGGGATGATGTTTTTCTTTAGGAAGAATTCGTAGTACACTTGTTTCAATCCCCATCTTGATATTACGTTAACACTTTATCTACCAGGCTATTTAGAAACAGTCTTTAATTTAAAAAGAATTTTCTACAGTAGCATATGCCAATCTAGGCTGACAATAATTCCTCCATACTGTTACTGGGAACGCTGAAAGCCATGTCTGTTTACAAACATTGATTACTGTAAGTAGACAACCACCAACACAGTAAATAAATTCAAAAAGCTAAATACTGGAATTAAAAAGCCTATAAATAGGCTCCCGGTAAACAAAGTGTTAAGAACATTTTCAAGTGATAAAGTGAAATTACTCGATATCTATGAGGTTTAGGGTTAATAAAGGTCAATACTTTTTTATTTAGGATTCGATGCTCTATCATATTTTTGTACAAAAAATATACCATTCCATTTAAAAAACTGAAGGTCGCCTTCATTTCTCAGAAAATAGTACAAATACAAAAGATCTATATACCTGGTTACAATGCACATAAACAACAGTATCACTTTTTTCTCTTTCATTTTTTTGTCATATGTACCATTTACAAGAAAAATGCTGGCTAGTAATAGCCTGAACACCCTGTATAATATCATGAATGGTTGCCAGCACCATCAACCTGAAATATTAGATCATATGCGTCACAAGTTACCTGCAAAAGAAATTCGGCTCACAGAGGGTTAAACAAGGGTCGATGATTTTTCGAGACCGAAAATCCACTCTTCATAGACGACAATATTTAATGAACGCAACCGTATGAGTTATTACGACCCATTAATTACCCGCAGTTTCCGGCCTTCTTCCTCCAACCTTTTCATCCCCCTGTTGAAACTAGCGTAGATTACCTCGCGAATATTCGCCATGGCCACGATACAAACAGGGTCCATGTAAACGGCCCCATAATACGGTGTAATCGGGTAAAACCGCGGATGCGAACGGCGACGTCAAAGACGCACCGTAAGGGCGCAAGTTCGACGTTACTTATCCGAGGGTAACGAAAGCAACCAGCCGTCTAAGGGCACGAAATAACCATCCCCTTGTGTTCGTCGACTCATTGGACTGATGATTACACGCTCCTCGTTACCGTTGCGCCCCGAGTAAAGGTTGTTACGCTACCACCTCCCCTTCACCCTCGTAAAGGATGAGCTCGCCATGAGCGATTGATTTCCGATTCGTGATAAGGCACACGGAGGACGTCGGTGCACGCGATTTGTATTAACGGCCGGCGTTGTTACAACGGTCTCGCGCGACAAAGATAAAGCATGTCGTCCGTTTCCCGTGATCGGGATTTTGAGCCTGGAGATGGAAGGTTCTCGTTACCCTAGGATTTTACGGGGTGTGCAGAGTAAATCGCAATAAACGATGCAGTCGAGGCTTGATAATCCCGAGTGGAAGCAACTTTGCATTCAAATTTTGTCGCATTGGGACTCTTCGACCAATTGATCGATGGAGATTCTTAGTTAGTAACTTTTTCTTGACGTGGAATGAGCTGATAGAAGGTGTGCCGAGGGTCACATGGAAATTACTTGGTGGATTAAACTGTCTTCTTCGTGACTGACCTCAGTTGACCTTGGAAAGCTTCGTACCGTAGCTTGCTCCAGCCTTTATATACATTCATTTTTTTCCTTCATTTCTGAGATCGTGTATTATGAAATCGTTACTGATCATCTAACATAAACAGACTTCTATAGACGCACTCCTTTATAAATGACCTTAGTTGACCTTCAAAAATTTCATATTGTATCTTGCACCTCTTCATATCGTAGCTCCATTTTCTTTTTCACGTTTTAAAATACACCACGTGTCGTTGTGTATTTTAAAACGTTACCATCTTCCATTATGTTTACTTTCCACTTTCACGTTCCATTTTCATTGCTACGAACACATTTCAAGGTTCATCCAACACAGTCATCCCTCAAACTATTTCAACCAACATCCTTCCGTCGTCCAAACAGCATCGATCCCGTCAAACCGAAGGGCACGATTACCCAGGACGAGGCTGGTGCTTCAAGGTTGAAATTCGACAACTTGGCAAGTCTGAAGGGGCAACAATGGTCTCGAAGTGCGCGGTAATTAACTATCGGCCCGCGCATTCTATTTGCCCTGTATTCGCGAGCAAATGGACGGGAAAAGGGGTGGGCCGGAGGGGGAGATAAGGGATGAAAGAAGTTTATTCCTTCGGCGCAGGCAATTTCCTCGCGGCGTGGAAACCGGGTAAAAACAGGAGGAACGAAATCGTTTCGTCGGTAGCTACGTTACGTGATTACATCTTACATGATATCGTGAATAATTCCGCGATGCTGGGAGGCACGTACGGCTCGCGGCCCTGCATCCGGAATTAGTTGAAAGAAAGAATCCGTTGGAGCGTTGCAGGGGAGGGGGGTTGGGTAAAGTAAAGTCTAGACGATGCTAGAAAATACCTGAGCGCCGCCCGGAAACTCGAACAAAAAGGAAGATTAATATTACCATTAAGCCCAAGAGTTTCTATAACGCAGAAATGTGGGACGGTCTGGAGGTGGGGGCTGAGGATTCATGCTCTCGAAGGTATAATCGGACGAGAAGCAAAATGGAGAAAATAAACGACGTTGAGATTTCGTACGACGTAAGATACGTATTGCTGTTTGCACGGAGGATTCAATTGCCTCGGGTTATCTCTGGATAGTGGATGTACGAGGAGCAGAAAGGGACAGAGACTCAGGAATAGGATGACAAAAAGGAATGGAGGGGGATAGGAACATGAGAAGTCATGGCCTCTGGCTTCGCGCATTTTTAAGCCAGTTTGAGACCCGATCAGATCGCGTTCGCAGTTCGCGTTTAGAATTTAGAATGTATTCTTCGTGGTTGGCGTTAAATAATCTTGTATCATAGACATTCTTTTTAGGCATTGTTTCCTTTGTGACTGTGGTGCTCTTGAAGGATTTTGTACTATTAAGTGAACCAGAAAATAATGTCGTTTTTGCAATTTTAAATACTTGTTTATCGTTCATCAGCTCATTGATTTTTATCGATCTGGCATTGGCAATTTGCACACTAGATGGTAAAAGGCTATTAATAACGGGAGCGATTATACAATTAATAATTAAAAATAGAAATTTATAAACAATTTGTTTGAATTCAATGTAAAAGAAACGACATTACTTTCCAGTCCACCTAATATAAACAGTCTTTTTCATGACTGACCTCAGTTGACCTTCGAAAACCTCGTACTGTAGCTTGCTCCTACCTTTACATACATTCATTTTTTCCCTTTATTTCTGAGATCGTGTATTATCAAATCGTTACTGATCATTAGACTGCGGATCTTTATGCATTTATAGGAAATTTAAATGTGCGAGAACCTACAAAATGCAAACAATGTGCATGAATATAAAAAAGATTGAAAGTAAAGTTCATGTTATAATATTTGCAGAATAAAATAAATTCCTATATAGCTTCAATTTTTCTAGGCACGTTTGCGAAGATTTTATTTTGCATAAAGATCCGCAGTCTACTGAAACAGACTTCTATAGGCACACTTCTTCATAAATGACCTTAGTTGACCTTCAAAAATTTCATAGTATAGCTTGCACCTCTTCATATCGTAGCTCCATATTCTTTCGCACGTTTTAAAATACACCACGTGTCGTTGTTCTAATGACTGACGGTGGCTTTCGCGAACGTCAGTTACTATACTTTTATAAACACAAGGGTTATTTTTATTCAGAAATGAACCAAGTAAAATCTTCACTCTACGATTATACAGGGTATCCCAGCATCGGTGGTACAACCGAAAAGGAGGTGATTCTATATGAAAAAACAAATCGAAAATAAGGGATACAATTTTTTCATTTGAGGTTTCGTTCTCGAGAAAATCGGTTTTGAATATTAAGCGAGCACGGGTGGGTACACTTGACTATGGCTTGGATAGATGGATCTCAATACAGACTTTAAATTCACTCTACATCCGTAGACAGAAATGAGTAATACATCACATCATCTTGATACTAATGATATGAGTATTACTTATAAGTGTCACATGCGTAAACATACATATGACTTGTATCGGGATTCATCCATCTAAACCATAGTTACGTGTACGTGTACTCGCTGAATATTCAAAACCAATTTTCTCGAGAATGAAACATCAAATGAACAAATTTTATTCTTTATTTTCGATTTGTTGTTTTATGTAGAATCACTCCCACCTCAATTGTACCACCGATGCTGGGACACCCTGTGTATTCCCTCTCAAACTCGTGATCTGTTTCTTCCAAAGGTATCAAGTGCTCGATAACATTTCCTTGTTCCGCGTTTTCCCCCATTGACTTTCCTTCGGAGCTTTCTCCATCGGAGCTTCGTTTTCTAAAAACACAAAAGCCATTCGCCAGCGGCGATTTCGCCCTCCGTTATTAATTCGACCCGTTCTTTCTTCCTGCTCCGCAGCCGTAATGGCCACATTGACGACCTTACATTCGAGCGAAGAAAGCAGCCCGGTTCCTTACGTCCCGGGCATTGAGGCATCGATGTCGTTCGGTTGGAAAAGCTCCGACGGCGAGCCACGGCGTCGAGTGCTTTTCGATACGGTTCGATCGCTCCCGACATGAACGGAACGAGCCTTTTCAGGCCCGAAACTCGATTCCGGTCTTCCCTTTTATAACAGTCCGGCAAGACGGTCTATGATCGAGGCACGAGCCCGTATCCGATATCTCGACGATGCAGCGTGACATTCTGACGCGAGCGTAACGGAGCTGCGAATAATTTCCGGTTTTCCACCGTGGAAAATTGTGCGCAATGCGTTGGAAGTCGTCGACTATCGTAAAATTTCTATTATATCGTTTATAAAGGAAGGTATTATGGGTGGATTTAATAATAATAATTTTAATTTTTAAAGGGGGACGCTATTTTTGTAACTATAGTAATTAGAAAGTGGATTGTTTTAGACTTCAAGAAACATTTATTTATAAATAAAATTGCAAGGTTTCAATTAGTATTATGCGCTATGGAAATTTATACTGTGAGAAATGAAAGGTTTAGTTCCATATGCTAAGTATCAAGAGGTGATTTAATGAGTGAGCGAGGTAACTCGAATTTTTGGTTCTCGAGTGAAATCGATCAGAATTTGTCGCCATCCATGACCGAGAGGAACGCATCGTCCTCGTCTGGATCTTTTGAAGGCTTCGCAACGGACGATATTAAGGTACTTTCGGGATGATCGATACGAGTAGGTTGCTAAGCAGCTTACCTTGAAACCCAACTCAACAGGGATAAGAAAGGTGTAACGTCCATCCGCCTTGAATACCTCCTCTTTCTTTTCCTTGACGACCCGCTGTCGGAAGGTCCTGCAACAAAATTTAAAGCGTTAATCGAATTTGCCACTTTCATTCATCACGCTTGCCTCTGTCAAGAGCCTCGTACACTACATTTGATCAATTCGAGCTTGATTCTTTCTTGATGTCGAAAAATGTAGGACCAATATATAAATACATATCATTATTAATTTATTTAATTATTATCAGGTGACCTCTCCTATATACAGGGCCGGCGTGACCTTTTGCGGTGCCGGGTTCAAAAATTTTGCGGGGCCTGAATTCACATTCAAATCCTACACTTACATTTTACAACGAGGAATTATTTATTTACAAATGCTATATATCTTGTATAAGATGAATATTAAATAATAATACTTTGATGATTTTTGTCACTCCTTTCAATTTAATCATCGCTACTGAAAAAATGTCTTGCATCTCAGAAAAAATTGCTTCCATTTGTTAATGGTATCATCAGTCTGTAAAAAGTTAATCAAAATCGATGCCTTTTAATTCAGTCATTTTCGTAGACCACGGGGCTTTTAAAACGCGGGGCCGGGTTCCGACGAATGCGGTGAACCTGCCTTGCGCCGGCCCTGCCTATATATGTACGTGCATTTTTTAAACTATTTTTAAATGTCGATCATGCTGATAGTCGACTACATATCAAATTTTCCAAAAATCTATAAACTACCATCGTGCGATGTTTCAAGCATCGAGTAAATTTATTCATAGTTTCGATGCTTTAGTTACTGTAAAGAAATAGCAAACAAAGTATTTTACAAATATCTAACGAATAACAAAATACAAAAATGTCCAGACCGCGTGAACCTCGAGAAAATGGAGTTTACTGCCGGATGTTATAAAGATGGCGTACCCTCGTGGGAATGTTATATTAAAAAATTGCTATGGAAGTATATTAAAGAAGTTCCTAAACCTCGATGCTTTACGTCGCGTCGGAACAACCGAGAACGGCGTTCGTTCGGGACAGTAAATGAAATGCAGCAAAGCTTAAAGAAGTTTTGGAGGAACGAAGCTAATTCACTCAAGTTTTACTTGCTCAGATGGCAAGCTCCACGGGCCGCCCGTGCCTTTAAACATCGATAAAGACTTGACAAAGTGAGCGTCGAAGTTCCCCGGGCACAACTACGGAAGTTGGTTCTATCTTCATCTTCCTGGGCGAACGTGACTGGACCTGGCGAGTAAATTTTACTTAGGAGTTACGAGAAGAAAAAACTGTTCCTGATAAGTATTAAGAAGTATCACGTAGCATTAGCGCCGACTGAATAAACGTAGACAGTTGTAGAAATTGCAACGAGCTGAGTGTACGGTACGCTCTCTTCGTTCCAATTTTTTTCTCTTTGATGGATGTTGCGAAGAAAAGCCCCGTTTACGTGAGAAGTACCGAAAACGTCTATCAAAAATATGAGAAATGAATTCAAGAATTCGTAAGCAACATCTCGTTTATTGTTGCTTTTACGAGAGAAACAAATATAACAAAAGTTATTGCAAGTTAAATTTAAAAATTGTTTAGTTCTGTACAATATTTCGATAGAATCGATAGTTACCGAAATATCGACTCAAAGCTCCCTGTTTACAGTCTACGAGGACAAGTGGCGCAAAACCATTTATCGTTACAGTTACAACAAAAACGTACATAATAAAAGTTACATGGAAAATGTTTTTGTTCCATGAAAATTTCCAATAGAATCGATATTGGCCGAGGTATCGAGCCTTGCGTTATTCGTTCACCGGCGCCCCAATTTGACGATTAGATTTGGAAATACCCTGTACAATAAAAATCCGTGACTCGAGATATGCCTCGCACTAGCTGATGGTAAAACAAAGACGCGATGTCTGACAATAGTTTTCTATAAACGCGCGCTTGTTTTGCTGAAGTTTTCGAATATGACGTGCAATCAAAGCGTGATTGTTTGTCAATGCGTGATTGTGTTCCGATCGGGATGGCTCGGTGGACAATGCAGTCGTGCAATCACTCGTTTCGAGGTACATTGAACAAGAAGACATTGTTAGAAAATAAGTGCCGCGTAATTGGTAACTGTGACGATATTATTAACAGGGCCTGGTTTGTTAAAAGATTCATTTGCAAAATATTGATATAGAATGCAACGTTTTATATGTATAGGTGCTATTGAAATTATATTTTTAAATAACTTCGAAAAGGAGGAGGTTACTCAATTCGAAATGTATATTTTTTTAACTGCCCGATTTACAGGGAAATTATTGTATTTGCTCCTAAAATGAAAAATCGATTTTTTAGCAGATCTTCATGTTTCAAGGTCATTGGAGTAATTTTAGTCTATTTTTAACAAACTTTTCGCGCGCGTGTGTGTGTGCGTATGTATGTACGTATGTAAACAAATTTTTCGTTAACGTTTTCTAAAAAACTAATAGCGAGATTAAAATCATCGATGATGCAATCGATGTGTATCAATCTAACTTAGAGCTGATTAGATTTTGTGCTAATTCGGTCCAGTAGTTTTTTAGTTTTTTTAAGAAAACCTAACTCAATAACGCAATCCAGATGGGAGAATATAAATTTATGAGCGAATAACTAAACGGACATAATATAATTTATATACATATATTGCTATTATTACATTTGTATGCATATGTATAACACATGTATATATATATATATATATATATATATATATATATATATATATATATATATGTACATACAAGGTGCTCCAAAAGTATGGAAACAGTCCAAATATTTCCAAAATGGAACATTTGTGAGAAAAATGGTTTAGAGAAATCGTTAATCGGGCCCAAAATTGTTGCTTACCGAACTCGGTGTGAACCCAAATCGAGGTTTTCGCTTTGGTTCAGGAATTCGAAGGCGTTTGGGCTGTAAATCGGTATTTCCGCGGAATTCGGGCGAACTGGCTCCAGAACTTCGTTTATTATGTGCAGAACCTGAAACAGAACACGAAAATACTCGTGTTATCATCGCATCATTCAATTACAATTCCTTGTGTTTTTTAAATAACAAACACAGATGCCAATGAAGCCCCAGAAATGTCGGTATCAATTTAAATAATGTTTGTTTCCGAAATATTTACACATTTCACGATGGGCTTCAACAGAAATCCCTATGGATGTCGTATCGATGTCGAATTCGCTCCAGTGGTGTTCATAATCTGATCAGGTGTACAGTTTCCAGTAACACGGGGTACAGTTCATGCTAATTGAATTCCTCGGTCTCGTGTGCAACGCGTTCAAATTTCCTACCGCATTTTCGCGATTCAACCAGCAATCGGGACGCGAATTTTTTCAGTCAAGCTTTGAAAAACTACACAGTTTACTCGGATTACAACCAGACACGCAAGCATCCTCGTGAATCGATCCGATACGTAAATTCCCTGGCACGGGCTAATTCGTTTGATAAACGAACTCGACGTTTTTCAATTAGGTTTGATTTTTGCCGGCTGGAAAAATAATCTCTTTGGCGATCCCAAATCCACGGGCCATGGCTTTGCCAAACTTTTTCGACATATTCCATTAACTCGCAATTTATCTGATAATAATTTTTGATAAACGTAAATGATGCTATTCCTCTTATTTTAAGGTATTTTACGAAAATCGAGGTATTCATTAAAATTGATTTTATTGAAATATTTTAGTAAAATCTTAAATTTAAGTGTCAAAGCACTTGGTATAATTATAACTTGTTATATTTATAATAATTTTTCTGAAAAGGAAAGAACTTTTTTCAGTATTTATTTGAATTTATATTATAAAGGGAATTATAAAAAAAAGTGTACATTGTTCCATCGCATTTCTCAACTTTTTGTTTTATGGAGTTCATCGATTTGTGCAATGAACGACTCATACACCCCCGCTCAGAAGTATGTGGACAGTTCCTTAATAGAAATAAATATCTAATCAAAGTTGTGAATCGATTGATATCAATTATAGCAATTATGTTTCGATATGTTTGTGTTGCATTAGCAAATATATTTTGTTAATAATTTTTTTAATATGACATTAAAACATAACATACATATGTATAACGTTAAAATTCCTTTCACCAAACTTGGATGCTATTAATTTCTTCGCTATATCCGAAGTAATATTATTTCATTTATTTTGTAATATTTTGCAAAAAATGTTTTTGATATATCGAACATTCTTTATGATCTTTTCTATCTAAACGATCCCATAGTTACTCTATAAAATTGAACATGGCATTCGAAACATTCAATATTATTAAATGTTGTTAAGTTAACACATCCAATATAGAATTTAATTAAAAAAATTGCGTAGTAATAATGTATGGTGTATATTAATTATTCATTGAAGGTAGTAAGTGTTCACATACAGTCAGTGTAATAAGTATTCGAACAGAAACCAATTCAAAATAAAGCTTCATGTATTTATTTTATTAACAAATTTTAGAGGAAGAAATAATTAACCAACATTCCTACTGTTACGTATACAGAAACTCGCTGTTTGTTTCCGAAATTCGCGTTCATCAATTTTATTTTATCTACCCTCCTGGAATTTGGAGCTCGGTCTCCCTGGAGTGCATCCTGCAGCTGCATACTCTTAACATCATCTTCGATTTGCGTTGCGTGGGAAGACTTCTTATCTACCCTTTCCCAGGGAACGCAGCTGCTCACCTCAGAGCCACGAAAATCCTAACCGTCAGATTTCCAAATATGGAAATCACCGACGGATCCCCACCAACATTTAGGGGTATATAAACCCACGATTTTCGTTGCTCGTGGGATTAGAACGATAGAGTTACGTAGAGTCACATCACGTCCATCGTTGCAGAGTGTGCTTTAGTGAGATCGGGCTTCAGTTTCCCTTTCGATGAAGTTAACCTTATAGATCCGCGAAGACGGTTTTCATCTATTACGGCATTTAGAATCACACCCGACCCCCGCATCGCCAGTGCGTTAACACAGTGCAACAATTAGGTAATTAAATTCAACGTTTACTACACACGACCGCGACAACACAACACTGCACATTTGTAACTTAATATAGTTATTCTGAATATATATTCTTTTGTGTAAATTCAAAGTTTCCTAAGTCAATTACTAAACTTTACGATATAACAAGCAATCCTAGCCCGTGTAACGATTCCACAACATAATAACTTTGCCGCTCGAGTTATTATTCAATTAAATTAATAAGTTGCGAGGCTTTATCCGCGACGCGTAGTATTCATCAACGATACGATTTAAGCTCAGTGTATTCAACCCGAATTCCCTAATTCAACCTATCCTGCGGTTACCCTTTACTGGGAGATACCGATTCCAGCTAGCTATCTGACTTCGCGCCAGAGTCGCTGCACTTTTTCCAACAACTTCACAATTGGAACCTTACCCTACGGTTACCCTTAACTGGGAGATACCGATTCCTGCAGCTATCTGACTTAACGTCCGAGGCGTCTGCATTTGTCTCCAATAACCAACAACCAAACACCCTAACCTACGGTTACCCTTTACTGGGAGATACCGATTCCTGCAACTATCTGACTTCACGTCAGAGTCG
Organism: Hylaeus volcanicus; assembly: GCF_026283585.1. NCBI lineage: Eukaryota > Metazoa > Arthropoda > Insecta > Hymenoptera > Colletidae > Hylaeus > Hylaeus volcanicus. The sequence goes on along the minus strand of NC_071978.1, from coordinate 13,534,669 downwards.
TCTGCATTGTCTAATCTATCCTCAGCCTTCGGCACCATTGATACACAATAATTAATCGTATTGGTTCAATTCTCAAATCTACCCCACTCGCTGGGCTCACACGCGCGTCGCTATCGCCCTGGCTCGTAACACTACATATTTTTAGAATAGAATTTGCGTAAATTAAATTATTAATTTTATTTTAAATTGGTTGCTGTACGAATACTTATTACACCGACTGTATTTATGAACGAAGGTGTATGTCTCTATTCTTGACACTGGAATGAAGTATCGCTCTGACCAAGTATCCCAGAACCTTCCATCTACAGGGAGTCCCAGTCTAAGTGATACGGAGCTCTAACTCCAAAACTATCGGCTGAATGGAAAATTTCAAATATGGAAATTGCATGGTAAAATAGAGCTCATGTTTCAGAGAGAAGCAATTTCTTTTAATTTTGTTATTTAACGAGATATGATGGTCAAGTTTCGTTTTTCAAATGGAACTATACAGGGTGTCTCACTCGATTTTGACATCTTGTTTGTCTCGGTATTGTTACTCGTAAAAAAAAATGTTTCAGCGGAGGCTTGAATGGTATCGAATGGAGCATATTCTGATGTTATTAGTTTTTCCGTGAATGGACGCGTAAAGGTCATATAAAGGTCAATTTTGTTTTTTTTTAAATGGAATGAGGTATCTTTTGATACATCAATCGATTCAGCTGGACAATCGTTATAAAAAGTACTATCTATGTAATGTTGAAAAATTAGTAGTTCATGAGATATTTCAATTTAAATAATTCTACAACACCATTACTGTTGTACTAAGACGTTAGCGTTTATTTACAGGACGTCATAGAGCGGCAGTAATAATGCCTTAAGAATTTAAATTATTTAAATTGAAATATCTCCTGAACTATTAATTTTTCGACATTACATGCAGTGGGTGTAGATTGTATTCGTACACCGATCAATTCACAAAAAACTTTTGTGCGAAATTGTAGTTTCTTAATTTATTTTTTTATAATCTAATACTTATTGCTTCAACATTTCTATCGATTAATTGTTTTTTTCTTGTTAATTTCGTAACTTACATAAATAGCTATTTTTTTTGTACTCTATCTATTTTAGAGATTTCCGAGAATATGTAAAATGTCATTGTTTATAAAAAATAAACAAAAAAAATTAATTAAAAAATTAATCAAGTAATCGCAAAAATCCATTGATATTCTTCAGATAATGTATCTAAATAGTGTGTACAAATTTCAGAGCAATCGGACCGCTCGTTTACTTTCTTTTGGGATTATCTTGAAACTATATTTTTCGAAATGGTACAACGTAAATCTTGTAAACTATCGGTCCGATTGCTCTAAAAGAGAGCTACTCTGAAGAGTAGCAATGGATTTTTGCGATTACTTGATTAGTTTTTTTTTTATTGACGATTTTTCTCGTGAAATTTCAGTGAAAAATAACAAAAAAAATTCTTCGGCTCGCCATAATTTTCTTAATGGTAACAAAAAATCTAATTGCTACTCTCTTCCGACAAACTCCAGAAATAATCTAATATTTTTTTTTTCTTTTTCACACGCAACCTAAAGAATATAATGATGGTACAGCCCACGCGCGTTTCGTACCGAAGGCCTTCACCAAAATTTTCGAATCGCCGCCATTTTTTTTTTTCTTATCTCAAACAATTTTTCATGTGTTCATTAAACCGTTCTTTAGTATGTGTCAAAACATAAAAATATTTTTTTCTACACTTTCGCATTTATGAATTTTGTAAGAATAGTACCCATCTGGCGAGCGCTCAGGGTGACCAGACGCCTTAATAAATAACAATTTTACATAGTTTTTTGGGAAAATGATCATTGTACGAATACTTTCTACACCCACTGTAGTTAACCTAACTAATCTCGTCGCGGCTATGAACGTCTGGTACCCACTTCCGGTCTATCATCGTCGAGAAAGTCCCGTCGTCGCGTCAGCTTCCAAAAAGAGAGCACAACGGCGTTATCGGGCAGAAGAAGAATCCTCCTCGGGTAAAAGAATCACAGCGATCGCGAGGAAAAGTGGATAAATAGCGTTGAGACGTTCGAGTCGCGAACTCGGGATAGTAAATGGCGGTGCAGCTTTTCCAATGAGGGTGGGCAAACCGAAGAGGAGGCAACGTCCTCTCTGGGTTGCTTCAACGGTATCCGACACCCATGAAATAGTTGCGTTCCTCGCCGCAGAATAAATACCCCTGGCGCGTTCCTCGGTGTCTCTTTTTCCTCCTGGTCTCACTTTATCTTCTTCTTCCATCGTTTCGTGGCCCCATTTCCTTCGACCGCCGCCGCGATGTCGTTTGTCTTACTATATCTTTGGCCTCCCCCTAGCGCCATCGTCGCGCTTGTATCGCTCGCCTCGCGGCTTCACGAGATTAACTGTATACTTTCGCGTTTACAAGCAAGCGGGATCTCTGGCGGCAATTTACTCGCGAGCTGGTTCAGCTTGTCGATCCGAAAGGGCTTTCCGCGATGGGAGAAATCGCGTACGCTTCGTCTTCGAAGGATGAAACGATACTTGGAATATTTGTTGGGGATGGAAAGCTTGGTGCACAGAGGCTAGGCACTCGAGTCATGTGCTTGTGGCGTTTTTTCAAAACCTTTCAAGGGGGTGTTAATTGTTATCGCTCTGCAGTAACAGTTTTACGTCGGAGGCATCCTAGTAGTATTGGTTTGTCTGGAAAGTCCATGTCGATTTTTGGTAAGTGGTACAGGTCTGAATGTATCGGAATGGTTGAAAACAAATAACACGTATACATCCCTTAGAAGGTGGCGAGGTTATGGAACAAAATGGTGCTTACGTAATTCAATAAATATATAGTAAAATTGAAATGTGCCTTTGAATTTTTCTTAAAAATTGGCATGAACTTTCTGGACAACCCAATACGTAGCGTGTCTTCTGGGCATCTTTTGGAACTGTTAGGTAGCCTAATCACCATAGCAGATTTAAATAAGGCGCATAAGATGGTATGAAGACGGTAATGATAGCAATCATGCCATCTGTGCGCAAATTAGAGTATTTACTGGCGTTTTCCTGTTTCTTCTTCCGTTTCTTTTTGCGCATTATGTATGTAAGATCTCTGTACGACGAACCGCGTGGCGAAACAATTAAATATATATTTTTTGGAAATTGCTGAGTATGTGACTAATCACTAGTGCAATATAAACAACTGTGCCAGCAACAATTGACTCATGTCAATTGGTACTGACCATAGTTGACCACTCTTGACTATTGCAGAAACTGCTTAATTATTTTACAATGCTTCGATGCTCCCCTTGGTGTCCCTACGAAGACGTCAATATCATAGCTTCCTTCCTTTCACATTAACCATCTGTCTAAAGTGTCTCCAATAACAACACTAGTTTATAAAATAAAAAAAAAATGTACATTCAATACCACAATTTTTTTTTTATGTAGTTTGGCCTACTAAACTCGAAAATCACAACAAAAAATTTTTCTATGGATAGGTTTTTTTTATATGAATTTTGAATTTTTTTTCGATTTTGTTCTGACATACCTTCACATTTTAGGCCATATCTCGAGTTAGAAACGTCCGATTGAGTCGCGCAAAGACGCCATTTTAAAGGTAATCGAATTTCCAACAATAGCTTTTAACATTATTTTCCAATCGGTTCGATAGTTTAAGTGTTACGAGCCAATATATATGAGAAACTTTGACTTTTTTCGGCTAAAATAGAACACGAATATTTCTTCCATCCCAACATTCTTTCATCCCAATATCCTTGATAGCGCTGCTCAATAGTTTAGGGCTTTTGGCTCGGCAGAGTATGAATTATAAGGAAGTTGTTGAAGATTTGCTAATAAATTATGCAAAAGTGGGTATGGAATATATATTGTTATTCTATTTGATTTGACAAAATGGAAAAATTTGTACATTTAATTTCAATTTTAATTTCAACAGGCGTAAATATGTCGCTCGAAATTCATTTTTTATTCATTAAATGTACATTTTGGCTGTAAACTAGTGTAATTAAACACGACTCCTAACTACCAACTGATAATTTAACCCTTTGCACTCGAGGCCTTTTTTTTGGGATCTACCAGCAACTCGAGATGCTTTCTTAGCATTCTATTGCCACGAATACTAAGATTATATTGACATCGAAAATGAGATCTCTAATTTGAGATTTGAGAATCAGGTCACCTTTGCCTCAACGACAATCATTTTATTCGCACTTCGAGTTGCAAAGAAATTAAACCTAAAGAAAACCTAGTGGTGACTGAGAGTCACGTCTCGAGTCCAAAGGGTTAAAAACTGGGAAAAGAACCCTACATCTCCTCCAAGCAACACCCCCCTCTTCATGATGTTAAGATCCATCCTCGCTACGTTTATGGTTTCCTTGAACCTTCCAGCTAAGAAAATCTTCCTTCTGATTATCATCATATCTTTCCCAAACAGTATCTCATATCCCCTTGTCCCTTATTCCCTGATTCCTTATTTCCTTATTCCCTGATTCCTTGTCCCTCTGTTACAGCTGATTCCGTGTACCTGTTTGGGACACCTCGTATTTCGCACGCCACTTGTTCATGCAGGTCCGAAGGTTGCTTTCAAGCCACCTTTTCGCACGCGCGTTGTTTCTCGTTGACTTTCGATGAGGACGCGCATGCAGATTCTACGGAGTCTCCAATTTTAGACTACCCTGTGAAAATGGCTCTCCCCCTTCTCAGTGTTTTGCTGTTTCGGTCTGCGCTGTCTCTATGCGAATGAGCACAATGTTTTGTTTGCCCTCGTTTCGACTACGTGTCTTCCAGCTTTGGCAGCCTTATCCTGTTCGCTGAGCTCTACTCGCAGTTTGCGACTGTACGACAATCCACTTGCTGTAACCGCAGAATGTCGCCTGCGAGAAAGAATGCATTTCATTTATTGCAAACGGACGTTTCGTTGGACGCATTCTGATCGAAATCTTCCAATTAAATAAGCTGAAATAAAAATTGTCGAGGGATGAAGCATCCGGAAATTCGTTAAAGCTCGAGATTATACCAATTACTGGTTACATCCCCCCAACTTTCAAACGATGTTTTCCACCCTCGAGCCATCACCTAGTTCTCAACACTCTTTGATAAATAATTTAACCTCGAGTGTATATATTCCACTTTGAATCGTACGTCAACTCTCGTCTCCAGCAAAGGGTACAAGTTCTATGCATATACACCCTCACCCCCCCTGCTCCCACCGCCCTCTTTACATCCGCAGCAAATCGCGAGCGCAAAGGCAAAACGATAAGCTGTCGATTCCAGTTTATAAACCGCTCTTCGTGGAAACATTTCTTCCCCCAACGGAGAATGCTAAAAGCTGCAGTCTGTGTTCAATAAAGAAAAGGGAGCTGGAAGGGGAGGGAGTGAGATTGTATGATAACAAAGAAAATAGGAACGGGGGACGAGCGTGTTCCATTTATCCGAGGACGCCCGCGCCGGAGGACTCGAGGAAAACGAAGAGAAGAGAAGAAAACAACAACAACGGTACCGCGTTTGTATGCCGGAGTGGCTTCCTAGAAATGAATCGTTTCGTTCTCCATTCGTAGAGACTAGCAAGCTTCCCGTGTTCCTTTGACGGCCATTTATCCTTCTCGCTGGACACGAATGATTGGATGAGTGAATGTCGAACGAATCCTTAATTTCTGACGTGATTTATTTATTAGTCCGAGAGCCCGCGACAGAAATGGATGACTCATTTCATTACACAAATGAATCTGTTTTCTGAATATGGTATGTCTCCCTAGTTTAGAAATGCTTGGTCTGGCACGAATTCAGTGGTGCAACGCTTCACTATGGCGTATTATAATAATTTGATGTTTGGCCAAAATCATTACTACTGAAATTTTTAGTGTGTTTAGTTCTCTTACATTTTTTTCACAAGGAATACTTTTTAAATGTATTACACTATTCATATATATTCCTATTGATTCACTTAACGTTAAACCTATAGTTTCCAGTTTCCGTATTATGCAAATATATATATGCAAAATATGCAAAATATGCAAAATATGCAAAATAAAAAATTTATTTTTATAGTACTCTAATTTCAATACAAATTTCTGTCTAGCTCCCAATCTTTTAACTATTTCCTATAAAAATATGCATTCGCATAAACTTCCGCAGTCTACTAATCAATTTTAGAATAACTAATCTATCACGTTTAAATCATAATATTTTATCACCGTAAAATAGAACAACAGTGGAATTCAGCTTCTCGCCCTATCAATTTCGCGTGTTTTCGTTCGTATAAGAACTACAGCTTCCGGTAGTTTCTAGAGTTGCTTCGTATATTCTCCCAGGATGAATTTTACACGAAACTGTTACGCGTGCGAAAGCCTCTTCCGTGGAACACGACATTTCTAGAGGGTGAACTTCTGAGACAACGGACGTACATCTTTCGGAGAGACGTCCGCCATTTCTCTTCCCGCGGTTAAGAGACGGTTCTCCCGTTCGAAACTCCTGCGAAATTAAAGGCGTCGCGTTTTGAGGGCGTTTAGTATTTTATGCAAATAGCCGAGCAGTCACGACGAAACTAGGCTCGCGTCTGAATTTTTGATTCTCGTCAAAATCTCTATTTTTACTTCGCTCGTTTGATGTTATATTATAATAGTAAACGTAATCATTCGAATCCGCGTTATCGAAATTGCTAAAATTACTGCATAATGTAAACAGTCCATGAATTACAATGAACGCATTATTGAAATTCGCCGGCGTCGCTCAGTGCAATTAACCGGCACTGTTTCAGTTTGTGTCGCGTACGAATAATTCACGAATTACATCACTAATGATTCGTGCATCGTACATAAGTGACCGGGTAACAATTCTGATCATTACCTGGAATAAAACATGAATCCTTTAATATTAATGAAACGGGAATTTGGAAGGCATTACATTCACAAAGCCAGAGATATTCTATTATTCTATTCAAACGTGACTATGGCAGCACTAATTGCATAATAATTACAAGGGTGATTTTTAGTAATGCCTTGTACACCTGTTTGAGTCCCGTAGAGACTATTCGCTTTGTTAGAAATAGAATATACAATTAAATTTGTCACTAGACCTCTAAGAAATCGGTTCGAAGGACCATTCGATATACAGTCAGTGTAATAAGTATTCGTACAGGAACCGATTCGAAATAATACTTCATATATTTATTTTATTAGTAAATTTTAGGGGAAGAAGTAATTAACCAACGTTCCTACATATTTTTAGAGTAGTATTTGCGTAAATTAAAGTTTATTATTTTTAATGTTAACCTCTTATGTATTTCTTTTCTTATTAATTTTATTTTAAATTGGTTGCTGTACGAATACTTCTTACACTGACTGTAAATCACTATAAATTTTCACTGTTACGCATCCTATCGCGGTCGTTCCCAGAAGTTTCGTCAATTACCGTCCAAACAATGGAGATATTTCGACGTTCCCATTTAAATGACAACCCATTCTGTCGCGATTTTTCCAGATGATAGAACGAAAAGAGGGAGAACTGAAGAACGTTCCACCAAGAGGTCGTTAATTCGAAGTTTACCCGGTCCTGGCCGCCGTCTTGTGGCTGGGGAAGTCACGTTTACACTCTCGAGCCCGCGGCCATTAATAAAAACAGGCGAATGGTTCGTTATGGCCATTCGTAATTAATTGTGTCTTCGCGGCATCCCCGTGGACGCGTAAATTAACGAATGCTAAGTTAATGGCCTGGAATTTTACAGCTACCACGAGCGTACAGCGTCTGCGTCATGTACTTATAAAGTTATGAGTCCGAAACAATGCCTTTTAAACAAAAGCGGTCTCAAGTACGCGCTCGTTTATCACGGGGCCAACGTCAACGTTAAAACCTTAATTATTTGTTTGCGAGTATCACTGCGGTGAATTAAGTAAGAGGTAAATTCTGGCGGGGGCTGGGGCTGCAATTTTAAGTATTGGATAACACTGTTTTAATAGGAAATGAATTTTCGAAGAAATATTATATGTAGATGTGTTCGTTTTCATATTCATGGCGTCATTTTACAATTGTAGGTATTGGAAAGACTTTTTTAAAAGATGATATAATATTTAAAAGATGATGACGCAATATTCTATTCGTGTCCAATTTCGTTTAGAAAATTGTTGTTTCAATTAGTCTATAGAAGTAGATGAAACGAAGCAGGAGTCCTTTTTAATATTCGTTATATACGTTTAGAAACATTTTATTTCAATCTTAAAATATGTAAAATATTCTAAACTATAATATTTATCAAATTTTTTGAACGTGTTTAAGTAACCTTTAAATAATAAAAGAGACCCAACTTTAAGGGTTGAAATCCTTTCCATTTTACTTGCCTCCACAGACTAATTAACTCACTAAAGCAATTTTCCATCGCGATTCGCGACAAAAATAAGGAGAATAAAAGAACACGTTCCAAAAACAAATAAACCCCTGAAACAATTTCGTTAAAATTCGAGCCTCAAAACATCCCTTCAGGGGTTAGCAAACGTTGAAATATTCATCGTATGAGATGAACAAGCTTGGGATTGTTTCCCTGGGGTTGAAAGACCTCCTTCCGGGTCAAACAATTCCTTCGATTCGTCCCACTTCGGGGAGGGGGGGGGGGCATTCCTCCAGGAAGCGGCGCTAGTGGTAAGTGATACGCGGACATAAAAACGCAACCAGCTACGGTTCTGCCTTGCCAATCGGCCGACAAACAGTCGCAAAACCTCCGATAAGCTATGGATGCGCGAATTGCCAACATAAAGTGCTGGTTCAATTCCGCTCGGTTGCCATAAGGGTACGTTTTACGTCGCTGCGTTGAGTGGACCGGTTTTTCTTGTTCCTCTCTGTCGCGACGAACGCCCTCGCGAGTTCTTTAAACGAGAAGCCCGTAAAAAACCTAATGAGCACGCCTCTGACATCAACGGGTACGTTCGCGGGGGATAGAGTTACGTCATTGACTTTGTTAGGAAGACGAAGGCAAGTTTTTGCTGACAAATAAGGGCGGAGTTTAAATCCATTGCGAGGGAGAGTTTCGATTAGAAATTTGTAAAAAGCTCTAGTATGGCGAGAGGTGAAGTCAAAGTTTGAAATAGACAGGAATTAACTATTTATTATATAGGGTAACTGATAGGTTGTTTACATTTATTCTTTCATATGGATGTAAAAATATATGAAATTATATACATAACATATAATTATACATAATATATATAATATAATTACATATATTATATATATTATATAATTATATATTAATACATAATATACATAATATAATTATACATATTATATATATTATATAATTATTATATATAATTATATATAAATATATATTAATACATAATATATAATTATATACATAAACATATGTATTCATTCAGGTTATAACTTTATTTCCAATTATAAAAACAAGTGCTTGATTAGATTAGTAGGTTAATTTTATGTAATAAACAAGCAGCTACTAGAGTCAAGTTTTTCGAAGCCTATAATGCACCCCTATTGTAGATCAGTCTCACAAAAAGTACTCTCGACAATTTCAGTTTCCTATTTAAATAACGATAACAAAACGTTATCGTGCTTATTGCACATTTCGATCGATTTAATTTTAATTAACCACTCTGAGACAGTAGGCTCATCTCTTTCTAGAAAATGTGTCCTATAAACTGAGGTTTTAGGAAGAGCCAGTGGGCCACCAAGTTATGTGTCACGTCCAAGTGGTCCGTGGTCAGAAAAGTTAGAGGAACACTGCCGTGCACAACCTAACGTACTAGAAAAGTTTGTTCGCCACTTACCAAGACTGTGGAAGCAATACAGATGTGGCCAGAATTTCAATCAAACGCTGTCGTCACGTTTATTAATTTATATAGATGCACAGACCGTACAAATTCTTCGTGAACATTGCACACGTTCGAGATTGCACAGATTTGGGCCATTCCTCATAAACGTTTCATAAAAGGTGGAGGAATTTATAAACTTGCGAATTTCGTACAAGTTTCCGAGGAACGTTGCAAAGAAAACGAGGAGTTGTGGGCGTTTATAAATTTCGCGAGCTCGGTTAAACTCGTGTAAACTTTCATAAACTCTTGTAAACTTTCATAAACTCTTGTAAACTCGGATAAATTCCTGCAAATGCCTCTATTTTCAAACGCGAGCTCGATTAGCAATTGATTAAAAGAATGCGGCGTCACAATCACGTATATTAAGCTGGTGTAGCCATTTCAAAAGACCAATGCCAAATTAAGGGGTAAAACCACTCTAGGATTTTCAAAAAATCGATTATTTTTTTGCTTAATCGATATTTCAGGGTCATAAAAATAATACGTCATTTGATTTATAGTGACAAACAAATGTTAAAAGGTTCAATTATAGATTTTGTCGCAGCGCCTCAGAGCGCGATTAAAGTGTTTATAAAACTTTAAACGCGGGACGGATTTCTCAATGACTATTGCATGGAGCGATTAAACATTTTTACGGTAGCTTCACAACAATATTCTCTTTGGAAGTACGTAGCCGTTGTTTGATTGAATGTAAACTTTTTCTTTTATAAACAATTTAATGCTCATTTTAAGGTCAAAAAGTCGATTCATTGCTTAAAAAGTGCGCCACTTTTACAAAAATTGATTAAGAAAAAAAACGCTACGTACTTCTAAAGCCAATTGTATATAGATTATAAATTTTCTTTAGTTTTTGTTCCATGACTCATAGATGCCGAGAAATCCGTCCTCCCGTGGAGGTGTTTTCAAAAAAGCTGTTTTCGACGACGAATCTGGATCGAATTTGGATCTGTCGCCGCCATTTTGTATGAAAATGACAATAAAAAAATTGTTTTTCGTTCTTCAATATATGTTGTTAATAAACCCTCTAAAAAGAAATTCTATTCCATTTGTCACACTCTCAGAATAAATTGTCAAATTTAGGTCCTTTTCTCTGCCTCTAGAGTGGTTTTGGCCCTTTAATACGATATTTTTTTGCTAATTATTTGCTCTTAATCTACCGAATATGAATTTTTTTTGCCCAGCCGTTTTCGAAAAACTGTGGCTGCTCTAGCTGAATATTAAGCTAACGTAGCCACATGTTGCATCATAATACATAACAAAGATATCGATGACATCTTTGCGGCATATTTATTTGCTATATTTGCTCTTAATCCACCGAATATGAATTTTTTTTCTGCAGTCATTTTCGAGAAACGATGACCGCGCAAGGACAACGATAATGTAGCATAGCCAAGTGTCGCGTCTCCGTACCGAACAAAGATATCGATACAATTCTTGCGGCATATTTATTTGCTATTTATTTGCTCTCAACCAAATCTTTCATTCTTTTTTCTGTGTGTACCTACAATCAGCATTGTACAGCTTTTAGGCTATGCTACATTAACGCTGTCCTATCGCGGTCATCGTTTCTCGAAAATGACTACAGTAAAAAAATTAATATTCGGTGGATCGAGGACAAATAATTAGCAAAAAAATATGCTGCAAGAATGGAATTGATATCCCTGTTACTTACAAAGATACAATAAGTGGCTACGTTAGCTTAGTATTACGCTAGCATAGCCGTTGCTTCTCGAAAACGGCTGGAGCAAAAAAATTAATTCTTTAGCAAATAATTAGGAAATAAATAGCAAAAAAATATCGTGTTAATGGCATTGGCCTTTTGAAATGGCTACGCCAGCTTAATATACGTGTCACAATCCTCGTCAAAGTCGACCTATCTGAGCGACCTCGAGTGGGTTCAGAAAGCTGTGTAAACGCAAACCTACCGTAAAGTTCTTGTTGGAGTCAGAGAGCGGTTGTGGGGTCGATAGGGTGTGGCGTCGAGACACCGCGGCGCCGATTCGCTTCCTCTCGTTTACTTTCCTCCTCCGCAACGCGAGGATGTTACGCGAGATTAAGAGCAAATCGACTGACCTCCCCTAATCTCCATAAAGAATCGGATTTATGATCGGTTTCCTACCGCTGTTTACGCTTTCGAAGAGTTCGCGGGCTCGGCTCCTTGGCAAGTAACTAACGAATCGGTGCCGTTCAGGGTAATCTGGTCGCCATGAATCTGGTAAACTCTGTAAACCTGTCCCTGTGAACTTCGAACTGTTAAATATGACAGGAGTTGTTCGGGTGCTTCTTCAAGATTTATCGGGGGTTTCGAGTAGATTTATCGCGGGGTTCCCCGGCTGAATTTATCGAGGGTCGTCTTGGATCTTCTTCGTTTAACCCTTTTCAAGGGTCTCTTCGGAGACTGGATCAATCCTGATCGATGTTACTATTCCATTTAGCTTTGGAGGGGATTTCTAGAGCTGGGTTACGTCTCGAGTGCGTTCGAAAATGGGGAAAAAGGGAGGAAAATACGCGAAGACTAACGCAGTTTGTAATTGATGCCCTTAACCTTTAGGGGGATGAATTTTTAATGAATTTTTATTGTTTCTGCTAGAGTTATAGCACAGAAAGAGCGAACAAAAAGGTGGTTTAATATTACCGCACGAATAGTGAAAGGTTTAATGAATTTAGAATTCAGTCGTTCGGCGCGCTCTAGGATTCGTACAAGACTAACTGAACCACGAATCGATTGTTGATTTTGAAAAACACACGCGGCCACACACACACACACACACGCGGCCACACACACACACACACACACACACACACACACACACACACACACACACACACACACACACACACACACACACACACACACACACACACACACACACACACACACACACACAGAGACAGCGCTCAACACACACACACAAAAACCGAGAATATCAAACACCATGGTGTTAGGGAATATTCTCAAATTTGTACTGCATCAGTACAGGTTCTTCTAATTGAATTGAGACAAACCGAAGCAATTTATATTTGTAAATCGATTTCAATATACAAAAATGCTGTCTCCCTCTCATGTGGTATATATTTTCATTTTCAAAAGTATCGTAATTGTAAGTAACGGTAATATTCCATTGTTACATAAATATTTGGTGTCAACAGCATGTATTTCTAACATTCTTTTATAAAATTTACTATATAATAATTAAAATAAGTAATCTTTTCCAAAATTTAATATTTAGAATGCAAGATTGTTTGAATATTTCTAAATTTCCTTGCAATGAAAAATCTTATATATTTGGTTTTAAAAGATAATAGAAAAGACTGTAGTATTTTTATTATTATGCACATACTAGAATATATTAAATAAGGAAAATAGTGTTACAGAATGGTTAATATTAGTTTCAATGTTCCGAAAAAACGGATTGAGGATCACCGATTATCAGTTACCCCTGGTATAAAGGCTCGGTCTATATCTTCATACAGTGGGTGTAGAATGTATTCGTACATCCATCAATTTCCCAAAAAAATTTTGTGTGAAATTGTAGTTTATTAACTCCTTTCTTTATAATCAATGATATTCTACATATTCTCGGAAATCTCTAGAATATAGTTCAAGCAATAATTACTAGTTTATATAATTTGTGAAATTATTAAGAAAATACGAAAAATTGGTAGAAATATAGAAGCAATAAGTTCTTATGACGAACAATTTACGGTAGAATTTGTAACATAAGTACGTCAGTTTATTGCTTCGTGGACATTAGGAAACATTAAATTTCCAGTAAAAAAAGACTTACAAAATGCTCTAAGAAAGGAATAAAAGAAGATCCCACCTCGAATAACATCGACATTTATGATAGTTAATTTAATGCCAAGAAGAGTTGCAGTAATTATAAAATCGAAAGGAAATCCCACAAAGTATTAATTATTTATAAATTAATGTAAATTTCGATTTTGTTTTAAATGAAGTTTTAAAAACGTAACACTTGTACGAATACTTATTGCTTCTGTATTTCTATCGATTTATTATTTTTTCTTGTTGATTTCTCACTTATACAAAATACCTGATCTTTTCGTACTGTGTCTATTCTAGAGATTTCCAAGAATATGTAGAATATCATTGTTTATAAAAAAAAGTTAATAAATTACAATTTCCCATTGTTTTTTTGGAAAATCGGTGTACGAATGTCAATTGTCTCGATTAATGATAAACAACTCTATGAAAATCAAAGAAACTACTCCTTATGTACTTTATGTATTTATGCATTCAGTCAAATCAAATTCACCTCTTGAGGAATGAATATTAAATGCGATTTGTTTTTGATTGTATCTGTAAGTCGATTTTGACCTACAAACATGACGTCTCGCTTTAATATTGTATACTTTTTTAATTCTAAAAGCGATTGTAAATAATGATGATTTTGATAATCAAGTCAACGTACACACGTGTGCTAATGTCCCTCAAGAGGTTAAATTGCAATCTGACCGTTGTCTAGTTTAATAATAAATCCCTGCAAGAAAATCAAAGAAACTACCCCTTACGTCCCGACAATTACACTACTTCACACCAAGCAAACAAATTAAATAATTTGACGCAATTTCACACGTCCACCTCAGAGATCTTCAACGACTAAAAAAAAAAACATAACTATCTATGCCTAACCTGTCGAAAGAAAGCCAAAGAAAATAAATCCCTCGCGCAATTTTATTCAAAGTTTTCTTCCCAAGCCAAGAGACCATAAATTAAAACCCGAGCGAAGAAAGCACGAGGCAGGTTTAAAACGCGTAGCACAAAGACTCTTAAAGTCGTCCCCTAATCAGCCAGGCAAAGACTGTGCCCTCCACGGATAGCCCCTATTGTAATTGGCTGAAAGTACTTTGGAGCGAATCAAAACACGACCGCGGAACTTTAAATCTCTGGCAGCTTCGAGGAGAACTTTAAATCGCGATAATAAAACATTTCGTTGGAGGAGGAAAAAGAACAGCCCCGCCAAGTTTGAGCCCCGTTGTTCGGGGCACGTCCATTGTTCTAGGGTCGCGCCAACATCTCCAACGAGGTTATCCGCTTTAAGTCACTCGCCGATTCATCGAATCAAACGCGAGGGGTGCGGTTGCCCCGCGAGAAGGACCGCGATTTTTATTTTATCTCCATCCCTATTGCGAGCTCGGTGTATTCGCCCCTTGAAGTACAATTCGACGCGGGGTCCCGTGACAAATGTTGTTGGGGAAACGTTTCTTTCAATTTTTGGGTGGTCAGTTTTAACCCTCGTCGTGAAACCTCGGAGTTCACTCAACGTTCGCTCTTAGGGCACCCTGCGCGTTTCTTATGGGGTAAGTAATGGGGGTTGTGTAATAGGAGAAGATTGGTTTAACTTGGATGGATGAGTGTCAGAAGCATATCAATCGGTTAGGCTACGGTTACTATTGTGGGATTGGATGTAAGATGGTGATAAGAAACGGTTCAAGGTTCGATTAAACTTGAAATATGAAAGCTTATATTTAATATACGAGGTCTAATCAAAAAGTTCCAGGTCTTTCTCAATAACTCTTTATTAAATTTTTTTTTAAATTATTCCAATTTGTCGCCTTCAAAGTACTCCCCTTGAATACACTTCTCTCACCGTTGTTTCCACTGTTCCATGCATCTGGAGAAGTCTTCTTCAGGGATGCTATTCAGCTGTTCCCGCGTTTTTTCCTTGATCTCCTCTATCGTCTGAAGCCGCTGTCCTTTCATCGGATACTTCAGTTTGGGAAACAGCCAGAAGTCACGTGGAGCAGGTCAGGCGAATAGGGGGGCTGGGGAACGGTTGTCATGGCGTTTTTGGCTAAACACTCGCGAATGAGGAGCGCGGTGTGACAGGGCGCGTTTTCGTGGTGGAAAAACCACTTGCCTGTCGCCCACAATTCTGGCCTCTTCTGCCGAATCTTTTGGCGCAAAGCTCTCAGGGTGTCAAGGTAACGAAATCGGTTGATTATCTCACCTTGTGGGAGGAATTCGTGATGAATAACGCCCTTGGAGTTAAAGAAAACAGTGAGCATCACTTTGACGTTCGATCTCACCTGGTGAGCTTTTTTTGATCTTGGTGAGTTTTTTGTCACCGTGAACGACTTATCATTTCATCACCAAAGCCTTTCTGAAGCATTTGAAAAGTTTCCGTGAACGATTTGCCCAATTCTACGCAAAATTTTACGCAAACACGCTGCTCTGCTTTCACGTCCATCACAAAAAACGCGGAACACGAAAAAGAGGCTTTACTAAAACAGCTGTAACATCGGTTTGGAGAAGGTTAGAGCAACCAAAAAAAGAGGAGGTTACTCAGAATGGTTCTCGCTAAAAAATGAGCGCGAATCCAACCCTGCACGTTAACGTGAAGGCGCGCAATTTGAAAAGTCCTGGAACTTTTTGATCAGACCTCGTATATATAGTACAACGACTGCGACGACTAACGACTCTCGACGACTTTTTACCTTCGACGACGACTATCGACTGACTGCCTGACAAGACGTCTAACCACCTAACGCTTGCTTCACTTTACCTCGCCTTTGTCTATGGATTTTTCCCAAAAACGCGCTTTCGTCGCTGGGCCTGAGAGGGGCAGTGCGTTGCAGTCCTCGCTTCCTCAGGTCTGCAGGCCCATGCCGCGTCGCCGCAATCCTATCGTAAATCTTAACCTATTTGCTTATCCTACACTATGAATCCGAATTCGGACGAAAATGTGTTCGGACGAGTTCTGACGAATTCGTTCAATTAAACAAACGCCTGTTTTTCAATGATAGTGTTTACACTAGCAACGACAGACATGTCAGAACATTCTCGATGTCGTCAGAACTAATTGAGCGTTCAAACAAGTTTGATTTTTTCGTGCGACCTGGGTCTATTTTGGGTGCTTTTATACGTTGAAATTCGAGTGATAAATAAATGGATAACGATAAATTGATATGTCTTGTGTACGAGAACAGGTGTTTGTGGGATATGAGAGACAAAGATTATCATAACAGAGGTATTTCTCGGCAATAGTGGGAGAAAGTTGCTACAGAACTCAACACTAGCAGTAAGTACAATTTTTTATTTTTATTTGAGGTTTACATTAATTACATAAACAATTAGAAATAATATTTACATTTTAGAATAATATTTACAATTAATATCAATATTATCAATATTACATTAGAATTACATTTACATGAATAATATTTACATTTATTAGTATTTTACATTACAATTTACATTAATATTTACATTACAATGGAATTTTGAAACGGAATTTCACCTGCTGGACTAATAAAATAATTTTTCAAAGTTTTTCTTGTCTTATTTGCACTTCTTCCATAATGATTATACCTCCTTGTAACTGGCACAATTTGTAATGGATCAGAGTCCATATCAGAAATATCGGGGAGAGTAAAACCTTCCTTATCAATAATTACATTATGCAACAGACAAACGCATTAAACTATGGTGTCCACTTTATCTGGGTCGATTTGAAGTTCACTTTCAAACACCTCCACTTGGCTACCAGAATACCAAAGGCACATTCCACGCACTGTCTAGCTCAGTGGTTCCCAACCTTTTTTGTCCTACCGCCCCCTTTCCAGAAAAAAATATTACTTAGCGCCCCCTGGAAATTAATTTAGTTTTAATTTTAATAGCAATTAATACGAAATATATATGTATTAATGTTTCTACCTTTTTCGTAAAATATAGTAAAGGAAGATTTAAATTAGAAACATTGAACTTTGAAATTATGAAACTATTTATTGAACTCGGAATAGAATATAATAAAAAAAAAGTTAAAACATTCGAAATCATATTAATGAGAAGGATGAACTTGGCGTGTTGCTAACAATTTAGTAATCCTCGGCTCTATTTTCGCCAGTAGCAATCTTAAATCACCGCGATTGCCTATTTGCAATTGGTTTCCTTTTTTTTTCTGTTAATAAATTGGTTACCGCATTGAACCCACGTTCCACTAAATATGACGAAAGAAATACAATTAAGAACTTTTGAATTACAGCTCACATTGGCCATCAGCGCCCCCCTGAATCGCTGCAGCGCCCACCAGGGGGCGGTGGGGCCCACTTTGGGAATCACTGGTCTAGCTCTTGATAATCTATAATTAAAAATCCTGTCAAATGAAAATGTGTTCGGACGAGTTCCGACGAATTCGTCCAAACAAACAAACGCCTATTTTTCAATGAGAGTTTTTACACTACCAACGATAAAATTCCGTTTGTCAAAATTCCATTGTAATGTAAATATTAATGTAAATTGTAATGTAATATTGTAATAAATGTAAATATTATTCATGTAAATGTAATACTAATGTAATATTAATTGTAAATATTATTCTCAAATGTAAATATTATTTTTAATTGTTTATGTAATTAATGTAAACGAATGCTCTGATTCGATGGACCCTTCTGCAAGCCCGGACGAATCACCGTCGTGAATAAAATCACCCCCTTCTTAACTCTTTGGGGCACGGTGGGATTAAAAGTGTCCCACCTTTTTGATGGACCGTAATCCATGGTGGGACATTTTTAATCCCACCTCGAAATTTTGCAATAGCTGCATGTGTATAGGTTTATATTTCGTCTTATTAACGTAAAGCAGTTGGTAATATATTCATCCAATGTTACAAATGTATGCACTTATGTTGGCAACTTTCAACATGCTAATATCGGTTCAACAATTGTTGTAAGCGGAAGGTTTATTGCGATAATATTTCTTTCCTGGTTTTATGTAAAAAATCGTAGAGGTAAGTTAATTTATATATAAATTAGTTCTATATAAACAAGTGAAGTGTTTTATAATAAAAACTAAAAATTAAATTTGTTTGCAAATGATGAAAGTATGGTGGGATTTTATTCGTCCCACCATGCAACTTGGAGAGTAATACAAAAAAACATATTTTTATTTATTGTTTATGTTTTAATATTCTTAAAACTATAAATGTGATTTGAATATAGTGTAGGTAATTTTTGACCCTTCAGCTTACCTTTATTAATAAAAATATAACAATTTTGTTTGATTTAAAACGCAATAAAATTCCTGTGCAACATGGGTCTATTTTATTACCTGAATTCCTATGCCGCAAAGAGTTAAATCACGATTTAAATTCATTAATCTGAATTCGTCTTTCGTCCTATCGGCCACCCTGTCCCCGGTTCCCTTGGCTCTCCCCCGCGTTCGTTGGGGATTCCCTTTCTCGGTTCCCTGGCAGCGTGCATTTTTTACCAAGCCGTAACGCGGGACTCTGTTGTGTCTTCTGGGCCCAGACAGAGATTCGGGTACCGGGATTCACGCCCCGACGACGACGACGACGACGGAATCTCAGCTTTATTTCGTCCCAAATCGAGTTACCGCGGAACCAACTTCCCCGGTAGTTCTCCCTTTTTGTCCCGTCGCATTCCGTGGACTCCTGGGACAAGTTTCTCTACGGGCTGCTAGAGTGTCTCGTAAAAGGAAATTGTGCCATGAAGAAAACGCGCGGCGCGACCACGGGAACGGCCTTGAAACGCGAAATTTATCTTCCCGTTTTGGGATCGGAGCAAATGTTGAACGATGACGATAAAAAACAGAAACATTTTATCCGAGTTGATTTTGAGTCGTCTGCTATGCACCAATTTTTATTTTCAGTTCATTAATGCATAGTTCGGGAATGTGTCCAAGTCAAATTTTCCAATTCGGAACAATTAAATTCACCACCATTCGCTTAATTTGCCTAAATATTTATAAATAGTTGCCTCAGTTAATTCCCTTAACTTGAAAGCTACGAGATAATAAAGTAATTCCGCGGACAAACTGTCTAATTAGTGGGACTGTTTTTCACGATAATAATAATAATAGTACTAACAATAAGGGAGCCCCGTATAATCCGGTACCCGTAACTCGCAATAATGCTCTATCGATTTAACGGTGAAATGTTGCGACGTTCCCATATCTAGTTTGCGTGAATATGGCGTATACTTTACATATCTATCGAATTCGAAGCGGGTATGTTCGCATTATTCCGACACACATGTTCCAAACGCACAGGCTCTCGCACACGTACGCCGTTTATATTCCGCGTTCGGTTATTCGGCATCCCGATGAAAGTCGAATTTGACTTCCAACGTGGATACTTTTTTAAAAGCTAACGTCGTATATCGTCCAGGCTCTCCCTTCTTCTTTTTCTATTCAAATGACGTAATGAATACAAACTGATCATAAATTTAAATTGAACAGTTGTGGACATGTACACCGTGTAGCAAAAGCCAGATTTCGTTCCTGCTCGTCTCGATTCGTGTTCTTATTCGTACGGATTTCCATTCGGGAGTCATTCGACTTCCATGCAATTTTTGGCCAGGGATTCGGAAAATTCTCTTATCCGGACAAAAGATTCGATTCAGGAATAAAAAGGCTTTTTCATTCGTTTGAATCGTAGAATTAAATATCTCATATTTTTTGTACCAATAGTTTTAATTAATAGAAGACTTAGTAGAGAACGTATCTTTGAAGATAAAAGACGTTGTATGTCATCCTCTCATCCTATTCAGTTTCAGTCAATCAAATATGTCCTAATGGAGATTATTTATTTTCTATCTGCATCTGCCACTTAATATTCATTTATTTATTATCTCAATGCTCGCAGGACTTTTTATTATCTTATAATAAATACGTATTCCTATAGGTAAAATGTTGTAATATTTTTTGGAAGAAAAATTGAAGGCTGACCTCGTTTAACTCGTTTTCCATTTAAAAAAGAGAAGCCATTTTAACTTTATACCGATTTTAAGCATGGCGATCCATTCAACCGCACACAGCGCCATCTCCACCATTAACTACGCGCCAACAAATATTTTTCCAACTCTTCAAAATACACACAGAAACATAACGCAAAAGGCAAAGTCCGAACACGGGCTGACTCCCTCGAAATTAATTCCCAAAGAAGACTTTTATATCCTCGCAACAGCATACTCCCATATCTAAAAAGGTTAAAAACCGTCGATCCTCTGAATCAGACACTTTCGCCTAAGTGGGCCACCGGTCGAGAACTCGTGAAAACATTGTTCCGAGTACGTACTTAACGATCAGTTAAAATCCTCCAGCTCCGAAAGTGCCAGCGGTGATCGTCTTTCGAGCTCCGTCCAACATTAATATTATATTGCTTCATTATTGCCAACGCTGTTTAAAAAGGCGAAATTGGATTGCGCTAAAGCTGCAGTGTCGGAACGAGCATCGCCATGGGAGCCAAGAATATTAAGGGAATACACCCAGTTACCAGGAGGAGCAGACAGCGCGGAATCGTATAAAAATATTTTCCGGCTTATTTAAACCGCCCTCCCCCGACCCTACCCCGCCTCTCTCCTGTTCCGCTTTCATGTTCGCGCGGAAGTATATCCTCGGAGGAACGCGAGATCAACTCGGAAGCACTGTAATAACTGACAAAGTCCCGGCACCGTTAACGTTTACGATCCCCCCTTGCGAGCTACATCACACGCCCGCGGATTCTGCGAAAAAATACTCGTTGGAAATTCCACCAGCCTTCGTTATTCAGTGAGTAGAACGGCGTTAGGCGTGCAGAACTCCAAGATAAACGGAAGGGAGGCAACGGGGAGAGAGATTACTCGCTAACCTGAGAATCTACGGGACGGTGATGATCATAAAAATTGGAGGAAGCGAGGTATTTATTCGTTAAAAGGTTCGCTGGGTGAGCTGAGCACGGCGAGCAGGTGAACTAGTGGCGCTGGGGAGCAATATAGCGCTGCTAAGTTGCATATGACCGAGTAGTTGCGTTATTAGGTTGCATATGACCGAGTAGTGGCGTCAGTAGAATGCACATGGTATTGCAGTGACGGCACTAATAAACTTGAACTACATGCTGAGACCTTAGCATTCTCTCAATGTTTCTGGAAGATTACAGGAAGGCCCTATGTTGATATTATTAATGCTTTCTTAACATTCTATTGCCACGAATGCTAAGATTATATTGACTTCGAAAATGAGATCTCTAATTTGAGATTTGAGAATCAGGTCACCTTTGCCTCAACGATAATCATTTTATTGCCACTTTGAGTTCCAAAGAAATTAAACTTAAAAAAAACCTAGTGATGACTGAGAGTCACCTCTCGAGTGCAAAGGGTTAATACTGACCGTAGTTGACCACTCTTGGCCACTGCAGAAACTGCTTAATTATTTTACAATGTTTCGATGCTCCCCTTTGTGTCCCTACGAAGACGTATCATAGCTAGACATATCATAGCTTCCCTCCTTTCAGATTAATCATCTATCTAAAGTGTCTCCAAAAATTAAACACAACTCCTAAGTCCAACTGATACATTAAAAACTGGGAAAAGAACCCTACATCTCCTCCAAGCAACACCCCCCTCTTCATGATATTAGGATCCATCCTCTATACGTTAATGGTTTTCTTGAACCTTCCAGCTAAGAAAATCTTCCTTAAGGGGGTCCACCTGTGTAACGTTTAATTTTCAAGGCAATTTTCAAGGCAATTTTCAAGAATTTTTTGTAGTAAAATTATTAGTGCAATTATGATAATTTTTTTTTAATTGGTAGATCGACGCTTTAACATTAAACGTGAATGTTTTTAAATAAACGTTTTTTACGTCTTGAAACTTTAAACGCGTTTTTCTCGAAACCATGTTTTTGGAAATGGCGAACAGCATTGCGCAAAATCCATTACATGAATCGGGATGAAATTCTTTTTCTACAATTTTCAAACGTAATTGGTGGTACTGGCGGCGAGATTCATGTTAAAACAATTTTTTTCCAACGTCTATTAGCCATTAGATAAGGGAAAAGATACCTTAAAATATCATTTTTTAGTTTATACGCCACGCTATTAATAATTTTCAAAATTTTGTGAATATCTAATCGCCAGTATCTTCAAAATGTAATTATAAAAAAAGTGATATTTTACTTTTTTGTGTCAGATGATCAAGTACGATCAAATCCTGCTCGGCGAATAACTCTTCTACTTTTAAGTGATCTCGTTAAAGCGCCGTCTAGGAATATCCACATATCGAAACATTGTGATAAAATCAAAAATCAATGTCAAAGCGTCGATCAACCAAATAAACAAAAAATTATCATAATTCCAATAGTACTTTTCCTACAAAAAATTCTTGAAAATTGCCTTGAAAATTAAACGTTTCACAGGTGAACCCCGTTAATGGCGCTATTAGGTTACATATGACCGAATAGTTGCGTTATTAGGTTGCATATGACCGAGTAGTGGCGTCAGTAGAGTCCATATGGCATTGCAGTGACGGCACTAATAATCTTGGACCACATTCTGAGGTCTTAGCACTCTCTCAATGTTTCTGGAAGACTACAGGAAGGCCCTGTGTTGATATTGTTATGTTTAGGTCTAACGAGAACTTTAATAAATAACAAGTAACTTTATGTAACAGGGTTTGTACAATAGAAATGTAATTAAATTGATATGCTAGTTTCGGAACGTCTCCACTGAAAGGCGTCTTGCTCGAATCTGACAGCTTGACAAGCGATCGATTTGATCACCTTCTTCTCGCTGTCTACTTGTTCCGGTCGCGAGCACCAGCAGGCCTTGGATCCATGCAAAGGGTGCTCGCAACGATATTATTAAATTTGAACGATTTCTAACTATTGCTGTCATGGGAAACATAGTTCAGCGAACCTTGGACTTAGCTTTAAAAAAATTTCCTTAAAAGTATTCCCGAAGATGAGCCATTGAGTCGACCCCTTAATTGCGCGCCCGCCGGACAAAGCTGCCACACACATGTACCTAGGGTATTGAACGCGGTACAGAGAGGCCATGAGGTCGCCGAGGCAGCGACGTTTTTAATCTGGAAAGCTCGCGGGGTTTTGATCTCATTAGACGCCGCTGGAACGCGCTTCCTCTACGCGTTGCTCGGGGCAGGCAGCCTACTCCCTGTTTCTTAACAATTTAAAGAAATTCCAGTTCGAATAACTGCGCCCACCCGCCAGCGGGATCGTCTAAAGAGTTACGGTTAATGGAGGGGAAAAATAGCGTTCCCTCTATCCTCGCCTCTGCGAAGAGGCGAAGGAACGGATTGAAAGAGCGCGAGAGTTTGAAAGCGGCCCCGTCCTGCTCTGGGTAAATTGAAAGTCAGCCAGCGGCGTTAGGCGAATACTTGGCGAATAGTTTCGCGACGGGCGGGGCGAAGTTGCGTGAGAAAATTCGATTGGTTGCATTTGGTCAATGGGAAGGACACCTTTGTTCGTGGCATTTTCGAGGACGCTTTCGAAATTCCTCTGACGCGAATTTGCCTTGGGAGAGGCACCCTTGGAAGACAATTGGCTGATGTTTTCAGAGATTGAATGTTAATCGAGGAGACGTCTACGTGTTGTGGTTGAAAGATCATGGTCTAGGCTCTATCGGTGAGACTTTGTGATATAGAATGGTTGGTCGTTAAGGCAGATTGGTCTGGTGGCAATGTAGAGCAACCTGTCGATAAGTTCTCCATCCAATCAGAGTCTTACATTACCGAGCGTTATCCACAGGATGCTCTATTGTATCGATAGAGTGCTCTACCTTATAATTTGTCTTGTAGATTAATCAATCCATACAGTGGGTGTAGAATGTATTCGTACACCGATCAATTTCCCAAGAAACTTTTCTGTGAAATTGTAGTTTCTTAATTTCTTTTTTTATTTAATCTATGATATTTTACATATTCTCGGAAATCTCTAAGATAGATATAGTCCAAACAACATTTACTAGTTAATATAATTTGTGAAATTAACAAAAAAATTGCGAAAAGTAGGTAAAAATATAGAAGCAATAAGTACTTGTACAATTCTTATTTAAAAAAAAAGGATCTAATAGAAGAATGGAAGAAGATCCCACTTCGAATAACTAACAATTTAGTTAATTGAATGCTTAGACGAGTTGTAATTATTATAACATCAAAAGGAAATCCTACGAAGAAAGTATTATATACTTATAAATTAATGTAAATTTCTTTTTTATTAATGAAGTCTTAAAAATTAAACAGTCGTGCGAATACTTATTGCTTTACTATTTCTATCGATTAATTATTTTTTTCTTGTTAATTTCGCAACTTACATAAATAGCTATTCTTTTTTGTACTCTATCTATTTTAGAGATTTACGAGAATATGTAGAATAAGTTAATAAATTACAATTTTACATAGTTTTTTTGGAAATTGATCAGTGTACGAATACTTTCTACACTCACTGTAGCTTTCTAGAGCAATTTTTGAATTATCTTCATTTTCACAAAGTAATAGATCAGTTTCTAAGAAACATATTCCATTTCGCGAAAAAAAGTTTCTTCAGAAACTGAAAAGTTATTCGATTAGCCTAGTTTTGTTTCCATTAATTATGACCCGATACACTCGTGCTCTAGTGACAAGCAGCAAGTATCGGTTGGCGACGCAACTTGCGCGTTAAGTGGATGAGAAAAGTTTTCCTAATACCATCTAAAGATGAAGGAAGGAGAAGGAGAGAAGGGAGAGGAAAGGATTGATCTACGGACCCCATCGAAGAGATTAGTCGTAGCCTGGCAATTTTCATCAGGAGATCACACTCGAGCTGAACCATTCGTTCAGCAAGTCGAAACAAGCTCCATATTCTCTGGCGACCATCCGAAGGAAACTGATGATAGATAGCGGGACACCGAGAGGAAACATTTTCGTTTGACTCTAGCATCAAACCTCCGTGGCCAATTGAAGTTTTTTCGAGGAATTTTTTAAATTTGTTTAATAGTGGAGCACTCCATTGGTAAGACTCGGTAATGTAGAGCTCTCTGCTGATAAGGCAGGTTGTCCTGCTGGCAACGTAGAGCTCTCTGCCAATAAATCTTCTAAGGTTCTACTTATCAATCTCTTACCGACAGAATTCTGTACATTATCGACGGATATCACAGACAGAGAGACCTACAGTGTTAGAAACATCTATTTTGAGGGCTTTCGATCACGATCCCAAGGCGCCTTTCTTGCAGATGGAGTAATACACCAGTAATACTCCACCGCTTCGAAGGCGATACTAACTGCATCCCAGTTTCCCATTTCCACGTTGAATTTTCCATCGATAAGAAGTATACTCCTACCCAGGAGGCGAAACAATATTCGACGGAGCTTATCGACGCCAGCGATATCCATCAATGCAGCAAATCAGTGGCCAGAGCATCCCGTGCTGCTCATTAAAAGCTCGTTAGAGGGTGCGAAGCTCAGCAAAGTGCGGCGTGCCAAGTTCTCGGACTCCACTTCCGTGGAAATCGTGTTGAACGCTCGAAAGTCGTGTTCACGCAAAGCAGAATATAAACTAACCCGATTACTCGCGAGATTACGCTCGTAAAAAAGTAATCTGCAATTAAATTAACCGCGACGACCGCGACCAGCAAAATCTTAGCGCGGAGGAAGAATTCGACCACATTTTTCATCCTTTTTCGTTTCCCACCCTTAATCGGTACTACCGTGATCAAACTGGCGAATTTGATGCTCACCTGTGTCTTCACGTCGCCTCCAACTGTAACCTTCGACTGGAAATTGCTCTGCTCCGTGAGAATCTTCGCGTTATTTATATAAACGTCTTCGCCGTGCGTGCTTGGCCGCCTGGTGACCCATAACGGAGGATTACCGTCGAGTTCCGACGAGATTGAATCCCCAAGATTCTCGATCGTTTTCGGGAAGTTTGCTGAAACAGAAGACAGGCACG
The DNA here is from genome assembly GCF_026283585.1 of Hylaeus volcanicus. Classification (NCBI taxonomy): domain Eukaryota; kingdom Metazoa; phylum Arthropoda; class Insecta; order Hymenoptera; family Colletidae; genus Hylaeus; species Hylaeus volcanicus. The sequence continues at coordinate 13,508,164 of NC_071978.1, read as the reverse complement.
TATTACACAACCTTGGCAAACTTTGCAGGTGGCAAGCGTTAACGGTACTTTCCTCGTGATTAAATTCATTTGTTTGCTACTTTCAAAACTTCGTGTTTAATGAGGTTAGTCGCAGCGAGGAAGAGGAAAAGCGACATTTCTTTGTGATTTTTTTTATTTATTAAATAATAATTTGCATAATTCACAATTAAGTATATTATAAAGCATGTTTTAAAGAACTAGAAAACATTGTTTGTTTTAAGAAACATTAATTTATATCGTCATAACAGCCGATGACGTAGACGATGCTTTAAAATCGTAGGTTTGCGGTGAGCAAGATTTCTCTACATTTATCTGAAAACAAAAACAAAGGTAAATTACGAAAATAGATTAGTCTAGCGGGTCCCTGAACGAAGGATTTTGGAAAAAATTAATTTAAAACAAGATGGCGTACATTTGAAGTTGATTTCCAATTTTTTCACTAAAATTCAGCGATTCAATACAGGATAAAAAAAAAGTATACAAGAAAATAAAAAATCCTTCGATCAGGGACCCGTTACTCTAATATATTTTCTAAATCTACCTTTAGTTTTATTTTTAGGTGCACCAGTATGAAGAAATCTTGCTCACCGCAAACCAAGTGGCCACCCACGCCATCGCCTGTTATGACGAAATGAATTAACCTTTTTTTAAAACAAAAATTCTTTTGAAGTTCTTTAAGACATACTTTGTAATATATTTACATTTCATTATTAAAAATTTGTATTTAATACCTTAAAAACACACACACAAGAAACTGTCCGTTCCATTTTCCTGACTGCGACTAATCCCTTAGGGGGCTTGGAACATCAAAACATGAAAAAAATCAGTTTTTTTTTTAGTTTTTTTTTTTAATTAAAATTTAAGCGATTCTGAACAAGTCTACGCAAAAAAAAGTTGAATTTAGAGCACTACAAGTGGTAAAAAAATGTTTTCTTTTAAAAACCGAGGTTTTTTTAGAAATTCCAAATAATTAATTTTTTTAAAATGTGTAATGTTGAAAAAAAAATTTATAGGTTTGTGCGGCGATCATTTTCTTTGGAATCAAAATATTGAAAAAATCCTCGGTGTAAATTAGGCCGAACTATCAAAAAACACGTGTCAAATATCGGCCTAACCGTTTCTGAGAAAAGTGTACCTTTATACCAAAAATCTAGGTTTTCAGGAGATGCAAAAAACTAAACATTTCTATTTCCCGTTCGATTATCGATATAAATTAACATTTATATCGATAATCGAACGGGATTCGTCGCCTTGTTAATTTTATCAAAATCGATTAAAACACTGCTTTTTCGGAAATTTATTGTATTCTTTACCCTAGAAAACAATACCCTATGGCTGTGACCAAGGTAACCGCGTCTCTGGTCTTCCGCAAATTTTACTGTCGTCGTTTTCTCTACGAGAAAGTTTTCAGTTGTATTTCCTTATATTTTTTACAGTTTTGTCGCGTTCTTTTTAATAAATTCGTGTCGCCGAACTTTTTTTGTGGGAAAAAAAGAAATTTTGTGAAAAAAAATTCCATTTTTTTTTTAAGAAATTTTGTTTTTCACTTTTAGTGCTTCAAATTCAATTTTCATTGCGTAGAATTGTTCAGAATCGCTTAAATATTAATAAAAAAAAAATTTTTTTAAGTGATTTTTTTTCATTTTTTGATGTTCCAAGCGCCTTAAGGAAAATCCTGATAAAGGGACGATTCATGTCACGATCAACTATCAGGAAATTTTCTAGTCGTGACCACCGGATCCGTTCAAACAAAAACAGAAATAATTACTTTCCGCGGACTCCGTCGAAATTTCCCGCGAGGTAGTTTGCGTTTTCGAGTTTTTTCGATTCGATTTAATCGCGCAACAATCATCGAAAAAAATGAAACCCTCTCCAGTGGTATCGTGCATCCAACACTTGATAGAGATTGGAAAAATATCGAATGTTGAAAAATTGGTCCCGCATGAACAAAATCCAGCGCGCAAACATTTGCGCGACGGTCCCAAGATACGCGGAAACAGTGACCTGTTTCGCGATCGAATTGCCATCGGTAACGAAAAATGACTTCCAATTGCATTCGACGGTGGAAAAACGCTACGTGAAAAATTAGCGCCGCGCCCGAGGCCAGAACTTCGTGCGGGCAAAACGTTTTCCGCGGCGTTTGTTTCAAATCCACTTGAAACTTTTAAGTCGATAGGGGAGATCTATATCGAGACTGGTGATCGATCGCCAGCAACTCTGGGCAAAAGAACTATCATCGCTGGCGAATGTCGATGGAATTCCCATTCATCGTCGCGACTTGGTTGACCTAGGTGGGTTAACTGGAACTCCAAATCGCTTTCGAATATCATGGTTCCAATCTAGGTTTCGTTTTATCTCTGGCCTTGCAATGGTATTTAGGTGGAATGAATTAGGGCTTATTGGGGTAGAGTTTATAGCTTGCGAATATTTAAATAATCAGTTTCTGATCGTTTGCAGATTTTCTTCAAAGGTGCGTAAGGAAATGAAATGAATTAGGTCTTATTGGATTGGAGTTTATAGCTTATGGATGTTTAAATATTCATTTTCTGGTCATTTGTAGATTTTCTTCGGAATTGTGCAAAGAAAATTATAGAACGAGATACTTGGTAATTTTTTAAAAATGAAAATAAAATTACTACCATATAGACTGTGGATTTTATGGATTTATAGAGTACATTAATATATATAAAAAAAATACATACAAGAAATATATACATATACATTGTATGTAATATATAGAAGACAAAAGTTAATAATTAGAACTTTCCAAGAAAATAGATGAACTGTGTTGCTCTAAAAGGAAGAGGTTATATTTTACATACACATAATATATACAATATTTACAAATATACAAAATAGTTACTATTACCTAGAAGGAAGAGAAACGACAATTAAAGTCTATTCTCCTTAAATGTTCTCGGGTCTATTATTTATTGTTTATTATTCTTTCACTATTAAAACTGTCACTCGAATATGTCGATTTTGCCCATGTGCTCTCTTACATCATCGATGTATATGTCGCAGGAAGATGATAAAAATGGAGATTTGATCAAATCCCTAAGGTAGAACCGAAATATTACTAGATTAAGAGATACAAGACGCTGGGATAATATCTCGCGAGGTAATAAAATAAATAAATAATTATATTAATTTGACGTATGTGTGTTAAATCTAGCATCGAGTTGTGTAATATTCGCCTGATTGGATTAGGTTTGTGTCTAGTTTTAAAGGGAAGTGGTTACAAGCGAAACATAGAGCTGTGTGAATTGTTATTTTAACATCTTCCGTGAATCGATCATCTACCTTAGGGATTTCATCAAATCTCCATTTTTATCATCTTTCTGCGACATATACATAACATCAGAGGACACGCTGAGCTAATCAACAATCGCGGCCAATTTGACTTGAAGAAAGCCTCCTTTCTTTACATATATATTCTATTAATTAGTACTTTGGACTTGGAGAAGATACCTCTTAAGTACAGAGAAATAGACTTAAATACAGAACGTATATAAAGAGTCTGACTACCGACTATCAAGAATTTATTATAAATATATCCATTTCCAAAGCAAGAAACGATTGTTTATCTTCTAAACTCAGCCCCGCCGAAAGGCTCCCATAGAGGATTTGAAGAGAGCAAGAGAACGCGGAACAAAGCCAATAATAAAGGTTTGCAGTCACGACGGAGAAAAAGCTTCAGAGGACAAGAAGTCCACCATAAAAGTACAAAGGTGGTCGTTTTATTATCTCGTTACCATCTGGAATGTCCTCGTAATCCTGAGGTTTTTCCGGCCTCCGAAGCCGCGTGAAGGTATCGTTCTGCATCCTCGCAAGAGGGACGTTCAATCTCGGACGCCAAGGGGGTGGAGGAGGACGATGGCGACGACAACAATGGCACTCATTACGAACGCCAGAAATTGGGTTCTGTTTCGTAAACTGCTGGTCGCTTCCAGGACAAGGGGCTCTCGTTTGCCCGCACTAAAGGGACTCCGTCTTTCCCTGGGAAATCATTTTCTTTAACCTCGCGACGCAGAGGTGGACCAACCGGAGAGACTCCACTCGAGTATTTCACTAGCTCTTGGATTTTGGGTTGTGCCTCAGAAGGAACATCTATTGGTTATTGGGGTTAGAAAATAATTATCACTCAGTTATTCCCTTTTATAAGACACTCTTTATTTCGACCAGAAAGTTAGGAGCTGCGATGTTGCTCTCAAGAAGACTACGATCGAACTGAGTATTTCGACGTCAGTGGAAAAATGCAATGAAAACTATCGGTGCCCTCTTGTCTCAGAAAAAGGTCTGCTGATTTTCTCTTTCAGGTCATAAACTAACTCAAAGAGACTTTTTCCGGTGTTGGTTTATTTTTGACAGTCGGGGTCTTAGACTTCGAGTCGTCATGGGCCCAAAGTATCCAACATTGTTAAACAATATTTTAGGAGTGCAAAGGGTTGGAGGGACGTTGGCTTGCAGTGGAGGGCCAAGATAATTGCATCTATTTCAAAGAAATCTATTCAAGTCTATCAAGTCTGTTTCAAAGTTTCTTTTTCGACCCTAGAAGGATACAAACAAACAATCTTATACGTATTCGTATCCTCTATGTGTATTGAATACATTTGTCTGGAGTAAATGATAAGTTTGATGTTGACAAATAAATTTTTCATTATAATTGTATACATATTTATAATGAAACATTTATTTGGAGACATCAAACTTGTACAATACTTTAGATAAATTTCTTCAACAGAAATATGGGCCACGAATACCTGTGGGACTAACTGTATGTTTCAGTGAAAATTTCTGGTTGTCATTGGCTAAATTACAATTGAGACTTGCACGAATTGCAGGGGTAAATTGTCCCCTCTTATCTGGCTACTCCTCCTGATTCGTAGCCAACTCTGTTTCAATATAATTAATTTCTAAAAACAAATATAATCCAAATAGAAGAATAGAAAATAGCCAGATCGAAAGGGTTAACAGTCCAATCCACAATAGTGATCTGTTTCACCAGTTCTCGACCATGACATCCCACCAATTTCTTGGACAATGCAACTACGCTAATTTCCCAAGTAAATCAGGATCTTCAAATTAAGGGGGGAGTCTGGTCCAGTAATCCTACGAAATTACTCGTTACCTATGAGGTTTAGAGCTAATAAAGGTCAACACTTTTTTATTTAGAATTCGATACTCTACCATATTTTTGTATAAAAAATATACCATTCCGTTTAAAAAACTGAAAGTCACCTTCATTTCTCAGAAAAGAGTTTAAATACGAAAGATTTATCTACCTGGTTACATTGCACATAAATAATAGTATCACTTTTTCCTCTTTCAGTTTTTTGTCATATGTACCATTTACGAGAAAAAAGCTGGCTAGTAATAGCCTGAACACCCTGTATATGTATACATTCAAATTAAATCTACACTGTCAAATTTTCTTCTTTGAACGTCCCTTTATATGTAAAAAAAGTTTCAATAACAAAAATTAATTATATCTGGAAATTATATGCATTAGAAAAATACATAAGCCGGACCAGACTCCCTCTCAATAAGAGCCCCTTACGTTCCAAGACACCGATCAGCAAAGAATCGCGCATTATTCATACAAGTGCCACGGGCCAAAAAGAACCTGGACAAATACGTCCCACTAGGCGATCAATAGCTCTCCCGTTGATCTCTGCATCGTTTTGTCCCAGACGTCCCTTTCAACGAAGGTGGATGATTAAGTCTTCGATCGAATCCCATTTATTCTCGCCCGCGGAGCCCCTTGGGGCACAGGTGTGATGGCCGACCACAAAACGAGAACATTCGTACAAAGCTGCTCGCTCCATCGATTTATATCCCTCCCCCATTTCCTTCTTTGCCAGCTGAAAACTCCTGGCGTTGTCCGGCTCGGTAGTCGATCGCAGACTTTCGAAGTGTCGGCTAACAAAAGAAACTAACGTGTCGCTGGATTATCGAAAATACGCCGCGCGAAGTGTCAAAAGCGCTTGGCCTGGCGACAACGCAACGAGGGGAAGGAGATCAATTCGTCGATTCCCGTGTACTGCGGAGGAATAGAATTTCACAGAGTTCCACTGCTGACGTAATCCTTGCCAAACATTCTTTTTCTCGCTTCAATTCCGCCCCGGAGGGCTTGGATAACTCCGCGCAATTCTGTTGCGCGGGTATTATCGGAGGTGAAAAATAGGGGGAGAGGGACAGTCTCCCTTTGACGTCAGCAGAATGGTGCCCTGCGGTGTCCTGGAAAGCTTTCAAAGAAAGTCGAAGTGGAATACAACGCGACCCGCTTCGAGGGGTCAGAGGTGTCCGAAGGAGATGGTGATCAGGGTTGTGGGGGGTATGCGGAGCAAGCCTAGAGGGGGATGTTATTAATTAGAGGTGCTTATTGGACGTGAGAAATACAAACTATTAATTTTAGAACCGAAGGAGTTTGGCACTGTTATTGAACGATATTTTCCAGCTTTACAATTTCAGATGAAATGTACGTATACATTTTTTGGTAAATAACTAATTCCTCTGAAAACTTCTAAATTTTCAAAAAGTTTAAACATCGACCTACCCTGTATAGATTAGCCTACCACACGAGTCCTACGCCTCGGTACATCTACTGTTGAATTAATTGGATTTAAATATTGTATTTAGTCCGATAACAAAAATGAATCTGGCATTTCTTCTTTGAAGTCCTCGCGGCTCTTTAGTTCTTAAAAGTTCTTATAAGCCTGTTAATATAAACACCCGTGCCGAAAACTTGAGTTCGACGCTTAAGGTGTCAGTTAGTAGAGACAACCTCGATGGTGAAGGCGACTACTTCTCTGAGCCTCTAAGTGATAAATAAAATATCGTTTAATATTAGGTTGTCCCAAAAGTTTCTTTCGTGACTTGCACACAGTTATTTTGTATAGCAGTGTTTATATAAATAGACATCCTAATTTCTTAGATGCTAATGTTGTAACAGTAATGGAGCAAAATGAATCGTACGCAATTGAATAATGTAACATTAGACATATAAAAAGTGATATAAAGTGGTGAAAAATAAGACAAGGACAAATGTTTTGTTATGAGACCAAATGGCAAATGCTCTTCCAGATGCAAGAAGTTTCAATCCGATTGGTCCATCCGTCTCGGAGTAGGAAGCAAGACAAAATTTGTCTGTTTTTTTGCAAAAAAAAAAAAACAGGTAACAAATGACAAATCGCAAAAAATCTTGATAATGGGATCACCGCGGAGACATGCACTACAAGATGCAACAGGTTTCATTCCGATTGGTCAAGCCATTTCAGCGTAATCGGTGAACATACCTTGAAAAAAAAAAAAGAAAAAATACATGTCGAATTGAGTAATCTTCTCCTTTTCGAAGTCGGTTAAAAATATTCTGTATGTATTACCTATTAATGAAATGGAAGAAACTTTTAGGACAACCTAATATAAAACTATATTCTTATTTTATTTCTTGCTTCCACCCATAATCTAACATCTACTCTCACACCACCAACAATTAATAAAATTAATCGTGGGCCACGAATAATCTCTCGCTTTCTTCTGTCGCTGCTTGCACGGTCGTTTAAAATGGTCTCACGTTGACGAATCTATATTTCGGTATATTATGAGGCGCGAAGCGCGGCATCTTGTTTGGACACTTCTTTAAATCAATTACGAGTTCCCCAGGCGGACAAGTTTTGCGGGCAAGTTCATTCCCCTCCGTCCGCAAACCCAGCAACGAACCCGTTCGACGAAAGTTCGACTACCACCCCCGTAGATCGCAACAAACTCTCGGTTTACGGATTGTTTTCCCGACCTCGACGAATTCAATCGGCGAATTTGGGATTCAGATGATGATCGGCGACTTGCGCTCGCGAAAATTCCAACGGCTGGCTCGTGCAGGGGATTCTGGAAAATTTGCTAGATATCGTTCGCATCATACAATTCTAGCATTCTGGCTGCTATTTTATCGAATTTGCAATATTTAAACTTAAATGATACGACGCATAGAAAGATACCAAAATTAATATTAGTCTTAAGAAAGTATTAACATCCAAAAGCACTTGTTTATATCAATCACTAGCAATTTATTTTTAATCCAATTTATCGTAGCGTTGTCTACATCAAAATAGCTTAATTTAAGTTCTACGATATTTTCTCTCAACAAATTTGAATACCAACTCCTTAAAAAGAAAAAAAAACAAATAGGTCATTCGTTTAGAAAGATATCAAAATTAATAATAGTATTAAGAAAGTATTAACATCCTAAAGCACTTATTTATATCAATCGCTAGCAATTTATTTTTAATCCAATGTATCGTAGCGTTGTCCACATCAAAATAGCTTAATTTAAGTCCTACGATATTTTCTCTCAACAAATTTGAATACTAACTCATTAAAAAGAAAAAAAAAACAAATAGGTCATTCGGTCTAAATTATGTTGGAATGTTATACGAGATATTTTAAGTTTATCATTCAAATAAACTCACGCATCTATTTATATGTTAAACGTCACGTTTATGCAACTTTAAAGTGAATTTATAGCTGGTGATACGATTTAAATTTTAGCGGCCAGTTGCACCGAGGACTAGCGCTATCTAGGAGCGTCAGTGGAACTAACAGCGCGCAACGGCTGTGGAATGCAGTAAGCCCGACGTTGACATGTACTGCGTTCGTTTTCGTTTCTTTTCTGTTAGTGAAGTGATTTTCCTTGAAATTGCAGGATTGTCGGCCACTCCATTAAGACGTACGACTTCTCCTGCACTTTTGCGTTAAAATGGACAACGTTTCCGTGTCAAAGGTACCGTGCAACTTGTTGCTTCTACTTACATAACCTGCACAAGTGAAGGCGCCTCGTGGCGGCTTGGAATACTCGTTTGAATTTTTAATACGTTACACATGCTGACTTATGTTTATTTTCTCGTTTGTTATTCATTCGTGAAACTTTAAATTCCTTTCTGTACTTTGCTTCTTCACGATTCCTTTAAACCTGAAATTCGAATGTGATTTTTGATCGAATTTCGCTAACCAGTAATCTTGTTTGAAACTTGCTCGATTGTTAATGCATAATATACTTAGAAAAGATAATAACAGTCTCATAAGTGTACCCGCATACATAATACATGTACTCTCTCATTGTGGAAATATATTTCAAGATGTCTTCTAGGGTGTATTTGTTCACAAAGGCAGTTACAAAATTGGTGATAAAAATACGAAATTTGTGGCACCAGATTATTTGACAGAACCATGGTATCTCTCTTATGAAGAGACGTGGACAACAATTCAGAATGCTATAGAGGTACTGCTTCTGTGTTAAATAATGCTGTGCGAACAAGCGAATATCATATCTTGTACCATCTATTAGTTATACTGAAATTTCAGAATATAAGATCCACTGTATTCCAACAAATTTTGGACGGCATAGAACATTTTGTTTTCAATTTTAAGGAGAAATCGATAGAAAGTCTTGGAAATGAAATACAGACAGCTATTGTGTTAACAGGTGATGCTGACCTTTAGAGAAATATGTCCTTTTTTGTCGTCTCTTTTGATAACAATTCTACTGTAGGAATTAATGTTCCTGATCATGCCATAATGTTTACAAGTATAATTTCTAAGTTGGAACCAATAACAAAACACACAGCAGTTATATGGAGTAGAGATTCAAATAACTTGAAAAGTATTTTAGAAGAAACAATTTTTCAATTGATAAATCATGAAAACATGGTCAGTTATTTAAGTAATAATTAGGTTGTAGAAAAAGTAATTGTTATTCACTGTACAATTATTTGTAGGATGAAAATGAGCAGGTTAAAAAAAGTCAGTGTAACATGAGAGCTTTGAAATATTGGTACCAGAACCATTGCCAATCAGATGATCCTCTTATCATAATCATAAGTGATTTTGAAAGTTTTTTACCTGCTGTATTACGTGACTTTATTTTAATATTGAGGTACTGTAATCTTCTCATGTAATGCATTGTGATACATTTACTTTTATAGTATCTCGTTTCTTTCAGTTCTTATTCAAGTTCAATAAAGTTTGTCGTTATATTTGGTGTTGCTACTACTTTGCACGCTGTACACAGATCTTTAACATACGATGTTACATCAAAACTAAATGTGCAAGTAATGAATGTTACCAGTTTAATTACTTATAAAACTAATAATACTTAGAGACTTCTTTTTGAGTGCACAATTATCTTTTGTTCAGGTATTTCACATAAAAACACAGATCAACATTCTGTCTGACGTATTAGAAAATATTATTTTTTCTCCAAAAATACCCTTTATGTTGACTGGACGTGCATTTCAGTTATTAACAGACATGTTTTTATTTTATGATTTTTCGGTTGAGAACTTCTTGCAAAGTTACAAGGTATTCATTTTGCCTGATATTTAAATCTTGTACATTTAGAGATCATTACAAGATATGCATAGGATGACCTTTCATCCTCACAAATTTTTAGATATGTATGATACAACATTTCTATGGAAACAATATAAATTCTCTCTGCTGTGATTTGAAACATGCAAAGGCTAGGATGTCTGCCTTAACCGATGAAGATATAGAGGAAATTAAAAAACTCCCTTCTGTAGTAAAATACATCAAACAATTTCAGAGAGACAGAGACACAAACGAATCACTTAAAAACGAGGAGTTTAAGGTACATTTAATTTACCAACGAGAGTGCGAACCGTATGGTTCATTGTTCAACAATCACAGAAGTAAATTTGTTGTAGGAATTATTATTCACAATGCTGAAGCAATTTCACAGATACGCGTATAGATTTATGAGAATACTGAGGTGTCTACACGATCTCATGTCAGCATTGCCAAATGCACCCATGGGCAAACAGCTACGCGAATTCTACAGCAAACTAGTTTGCGTAAACGATCTGAGAGATTGCAACGAGTACAAAGATTGCCTGCAACTCTTAAGCTTTCTATCAAGGCAACAGCTCCTCTCACACTTGAATTCCATTCTTTCGATCATCAACGAGTTCCCAGACTTAGGTATACAAGACGTAAAAGTAAATCTCCAGAGTCATATAAAAAAGATTGAAAGTGCTAGCTTAGAAGAAGCAGTCGCGCCGACAGAGATCATTTCTAGCGGTGAGAGACTCAATCGACTCCAACTGAAAGAGGTCAGAAACGAGATTCACTATCTTGGAATACCCAAAGAGCTAGATCCTGGAGTATAACACCTTTCGTTTCGCTGCAGAAATTGCTGAAAATGTCCCAAACGCACAGTAGGTCGCCTTACAAACAGGCTCAGTTAGACGCGATTGATTTCCTGGATCGAAGTGTCTTTTCCGTTTACCTGACGAATCCGAATCGCATGCCAGCGCACGAGATATTCTGCTTCAGCGACGGCAGTCTAGCCCGGCAACACATTCGTGGATCTTTGAGGGCTGCAGTGCACATGGGCCTGAACGATCCACAAGTGTATTTGAACGTAAGAATTCGCAATTTTATAAAATCAAATTCCCAACTTTCACAAGCTTCTGATCTTCTGGTCGTTTCTTAACGATCTCCGACTCTTTCTGCAACACTGATACATCGTGGATATCGATTACGGGCTTCCCCCGTAATGGAAAACGATGTCTAGGCGGCGTCGTCGCGGGCGTCGAAGTTAATTGGAAATGCATATTTCAGTGCGGGTGCTGCAAATTGGAGAACGATGAAGCCATTCCGTCCACGCTGCCCGACCTCAGTATAATTTACAAGCTGCACTTGGAATCCAGGAAGCTGATCAATATGTACGACTGGCTGCAGGTAACAATCCGCTCGTGCTCATGTTTACAGGTTAATTCAGGTTACACTTACGGTCACGCACCTGGCGCTCGTTCGTCTCGTGATTTTAATCGGCCGTTGATTCATGCGAGCACGACATTGTTAATGGACTACCTGGCAGGGGTGTGGATTGTTTTATCGCGCTCGGTTGTTAGATGCTCGAGAGTGCATCGGTCAAGTGCAACGAACCGCTGGGCGATGGGAAACGGGGATCTTTGGTTTACTGAGATTCCGAAAACGTGGCCTGGTAGTTACTTAGGTGGTGATGTGTTAGGTATGTTTGTTTGGAGGATAGTGATGAATTTTACAGGGGATCTTGGACTGCAGATCAGGTTTGCAGAGTTGTGGATATATGTACGTAGAGCTAGGTGGTCCTAGTTAAATGTAGATGGAGATAGTTGTATCTAGGTGAATCTAGGTGACGAGTTATCCCGATCAGAGGTCGTCACACATTGTTTGAAACCTCGAATACCCTCGAGGGTACCAAAAATACAGGCCACGTCAAATATGTTACTCAAGTTACCACGTATATGCAACAGCACATACTCCAGATCCTTTACATTCATAGTTTAATACCCTTAACTAGTTTCGTATTCACTGAAGAATGTTTTCCATGTAAAGAGAACTTCCTATCCTGGAATTCTCAGCGATTGATCCGAGCACACGTTCGCAGGCATTCTTGATCATCGTGAATCCCGTGGGCGAGGCGAAGGAGCAGCGTGATGTGGATCCCAAACTGCAGTATCCTTTTTCATTTAGGGGCTCGTTCGAATGCTTGGCTGGTAATGGAGCGCGTAAAGATTTGTCTAACCACCGGGTGTTTGAAATTCGTATCATAGCTCGTAATGGCGAAATCGTAGCCTCGTGCAGATAACTCGCGCGCGCTGCATACCTCTTGTTTGAATAATTCACACGTGTTCCCGTGCGAATTTTATCGCGCGCCAAGGTATCCTTAACGGAGATTTAGAGCCCGTTTTACTCAAGCGGTCGCCGAGCTGGAGTTCCTCGGTTTCATCAAGAGTTCCCGAAAGAAAACGGATCACGTAAAGCGGCTCGTCTGAGAATCGTCACCGTCATGTAGGAGGAGCCTGAGGATCACGTCCGTTTACTTGAATCTTCGCTATTTTTATACAATTTTTCTACTGTCTTGCCATGTTTTTTAATAAAAAAAGATTTGCAAATTACGTTGTTCATGACTGTGTGATGAGGAAAACAAAATAGTGACTAAAGTATGAATGTAATGTGCAGTGTGTGTGATTTAAGATGAGTTTCTCAGCTCATTTTTGGAGCTTTCGCTTTGTGGATCAATTGTTGAAGAATATTATGGTTGTAATACTACTCGCCAGGAAGCAGAGGAAACCAATTAAAATAATAACGAACTCTAATCTCGCAACCATTCATACCTTCATTCTGTAACGCATTATTCGGCTGATTTCACCCTGTGATTGTTGATCAATAATCCATGACAGGGATTCTCTAGAACGTATGACAATCATGAGGCGCCATCAAACCCTTGATAGAGCCGAACGGGGCTTTGATGTGGAATACATGGCTAAACAGCGCATGATAGCTAGCGAGTCAAAGTCCCCGTATCGACTATTAGAGACCCGAGGACATCGTTTGAAGAAGTAATAAATATGAGAAGCAGTGTGTTCTCTTCGAGAATGGTGGGATTACAAAGAAGACTGAACACGGTTCGAACATGGTTTTCCCAATACACCACCAGGTATTTCAACAGCTGAAATTACCTGGAACATGTTGAAACTATCGATAAATCCCACACAAAATCCGAAACAAAAGAAGAATTTTTGGCGCGGCATTGCGGGCTCGAATATCTCCAGCATGTGTGGCGCGAATGAAATATTGCACGCAATAATCCGGCAATATTTAGCGCCCCTGCAGTGTTATCGCGCGCACTCGAGTATCGACTGTGTGCATCAACGTAATGCACATTTTGCGGCCAATTCGAAGCGATAATTTTATTAGACCATGAAGAGCGGATGGCGATTGTTTCCCAATAACAGATGTTTCTTCGTAGCAGCGATATCCACGTTGCACTTATGGCGCGCAAACTTTCCACATGACACGAGGAAGCTGCAACTGCCCGCTGCTTACGACTCTCCTAATCAAGTTTGCGCTATCGACGTCTGACATTGGATCGTTCCTGAAACTTTGGAATATGGGATCCCTGGTATCGGGATGCAATTTCGGGCGCAACCTGTGGATTACGTGTGCTGCTACGTTATTTAAACGACCGAGGATATTCTTAATTAATGGAATTTAATTGACACTTCATTTAAACGCGGCAGACGGTTATTATTCTGCAGAAATATAATTCGGTTCATGAACCGACTGCATTATTTGTCCGTGCATACAATTGATTGTATATGCTTTGAGAATTTAATAGAAATATTGTTATTCCATGGCTATTCATTCGCTAGATCGAAATCGAATGGTCGTTCGTTAATTTAAAGCGATATTACTATTGGCAAACAATAATAAAGCTTCGGGTTCCTAGTTACAATAGACACGAGGACCGAGTTACAGCCGGACGACATTTTGGATTGCAATTGATGGTGAACCTTTAAGAGGCTTATAGTATATAAAGTGTATAAACAGTATATAGTGTATACATTTTCAGAACTTTTGTACATTCTCTTTTTCTTTTCAGCAGTGTCTTAGAATTATGTCCAAACGAAATTGTATTATTTTTGAATAAATTAGAAATGTTTGATCATTTTTCGCAAAATTTATGAAGTTGTTATTAAAACATCTGGGTGTCTTATAATTATGTCCACCAGTGTAATCATCTAAAATTACCTTCATCCGCACATGTAACTTATCTAAGCATCCTAATTTCTATGGAAGAGAAGTGTCCGATTCAGATGGACCACAGAAGAGTAAATTCGTGAGGCGAGCAGAATTTAATTCGCCGTTGAATGCACGACTATAGCGCGCCATCTATAATGCGCGACCACCGAGGGACCGCTGAACCGTTGCGGGCTTTTGACGCATTCCTTACTGATTCACGTGCCTTTGAGCCGCATACGGGCTCTGAAGCTTGTTCCGCGATACCAGTATAATCGATGTTGAAGATTTCTGTAATGCGAAACTACGGACACTGCGGTAGCAGCGCGCATTGTTTCAATTTGCCCGTGATGCTGGATTAATTTCCACTGGTCTGCCATTTTAATCTCGGCTTGAATAGCGCCATATTAGATAGAATCTGAAATTATGGTTTAAAGAAAGCAGAGTGTGTTAGCTGGTAAGAAACAGAAATGGCGGTATGTACATTTAGAAGACCAGAAAAGTTTCTTAATACAAACCGATTCCAACAAAACAGAGGACCAAGAATGTCTTGGGATTATTTTACTAACAAAAACGCAAAGTTTCCCAAGTGACAAAACAAGAATTACCTCGCAAATGGCGCAATCTAGCAGAACAATATGGCGCGGACTAAAGAAATACGAGCGAGCTTATTACTCAAGCTAATACTAAGGGCATAAAATATGCCAACTTTCGAGCTTGCTAAGGCCCCATGATCCCGGCGAGCGCATTGTCGGAAATTGCCGTGAGAACCGTTTTGTTCGCGGAATATTCAGCTCCCTGGATGCATATTGATGACGTATGTCGTGGATTTGCATACGCTTGGCTACGACACGAATTTCTCGCGTTCGCGCGAATTCCAATTTCAATGCCCCTTCCGATGGTCCTCTTCGCTCCTTGCCAAGCTCTCTGCTTGCTTAAAAATTCCGAATATCAATCGTCCTTGGATATACGCGATGGTCATTTCCAAATAGGAGAAAAAAAAACGGAAAAATGTTTGAACCGCGGACTTGAGAGAATATTGAGCATTATTTGAATTCGTACGTTTTTTTACATTTGACACGCGACGCAAATCTCGCTGGTCAGTTCTGTAAACATTGAAATTCATCAGGACGCGAGTATATATTTTCACTCGAGAAACGGTTTCTTCAATCTCGCGGAGGATTGGATATAAATCCAGAGTCTTATAGAGGCGCGCCAGGGATAAAAGTGTCCGTTGTCTCCGCTCGACGTTGACGGAATATCAAAGCAATTATCGAGGCTAAAAACGATGCGCTGTTTGCATTGAAACGTTGGCGAGATTCTCGTTCGATTAACCCCAATGACAGTTCAATTTGCGGTAATGTCGGTTACAGTTTGAATTGTTTTTCCGAGGTATTTCCAGTCTCGAAACCTGAAAGATTTCTTTAGCTAGTAATTATGCAACTGTTTGCTTAGAACTCGATCTGTTCAAGCAAAGTATTCCAAGAGAATGAGATGCATAATCTCATAGTGTTCGTGTTGTGGCTAATGGCGATGGTTGTATTACAACGCTTACGTTAAGAGTTTGAACGCGTTGCGAAGTTCCTTGATTTATGTTCGTTCCATCGTTGGAACAAGAAAGAAGAGATCGGAGTATCTTATTCTTCTCCGTAATTAAAACGTCCGCTGTTATGACGAGACGTCTACTGGCCATTATTTTCTTAGTAACGGCTCTCTGCCTCGGATATTATTAAGGAACGTTACGTTTCAAGTACGGCTTCATAACGGATAACGGATACTTTGCTGATTTAATTCAGACATTCACCAGCCGTGATTAGAGATGTTGGATAACTTTATTGTTATCTTTTGGATAAAACTTTGATGGTGCCGAAGCAGTGCGAGAGCTTAAAGGATGAATGAATGGACTTATTAGTTAGGTCTAGAAGGCATAAAATGGTAGAGCTGTGTCGTTTGGATTATATACTCGACTTCAAGGTTTATATTTAATTTATTTATTAATTGGAGGATCTATCCTCAGGAAAATAGTGCACAGTTACCTAGAACACTTATCAGAACAGTTAATAAAAGAATGCTCGCTTGCCTCTGGAAAATCCATCAGCTTGCTTCGAAGATCCATTTCGAAAAACATTTCAAGCGGTTCGATCGCAGCAGCAACGATAACGAGGCGTACGCGTGGAAAATAAAAGCGACAAAGGTAGATGGATTGCGAGGCAACGTGTCACTGCAGGCAGGGATCATTCATCCAACAAATGAATGTCGTTCGACTGTGATTCGTCGAGGTGCCATACATTACGATCGACGCGGTCGGTCCCCCCAGGCTAGTGATCGATGGACGTTCCTTGTTATTACTACTGTTTACCAATTAGTCGTCGCGCAATTATAATTGGTAATTGCACGCACCTCCGGACGGCGGTCACCGTCAACGCCAGGACCACCAATGCCATTCATTTAACCGCGAAACCAGCTCGTCAACGTACGGCCCGTTAATTTTAAACTGCGCTCGACAAAAACGCCCCTCATGCGTGCGTAATACGCCTGTGAATTGAATATTGCTCGACGAAGAATCAAGTGTCAAGTTCTAATTATTGCGCGAGGAAGCAGTGAATTCTAGAAGAAAAGGAAGAAAGGTGTTATTTGTAAAATTGCTTCCAAGTAACGCCACAAGCATAATTTGAAATTAATGTCGTAGAGAGGTGCAGTGTTACGTTTATAAGACACAGTGTGTATGGATAAATGGAGGCTGTTGCTTGTCTACAATAAATTGTTCATACAATGTCCATCAATTGGACATATAATACAACTAACGGGCTTCTTTTCTAAATTGCTGGATTATTGACTACGTTTCTGTTGCAATTTATGATGAAAATGTTTCCAATATTGCAACTATTGCAATTGATTTACTCATCCACGACTAAAGATAGTCCTCCCCATCGGTAAAAAATGACCGTAGATGGCAATCTGGACATAATTGATAATTAAACACCATTAATACTCCACGATTTCGGCTGATATTCAAGTCTGTCCAAAGGCATTTGCCGTGCACATATTCGTACGGAGTTCATGCGCGCTGGAATAAAGGATCGACGTCCTTCGTCGTTGAATAGATCTCATCCCGCGATAAGGACAAGTTAAAGAAGATGCCCGAGGGACATCGGGGTCGCAGCGATTGAGCACGAATGCTCCGAGAGGTTAGGCGTCCCCGAGCCGGAAAACTGATTCCCCCTCCAGCGCAACTGTTCGCCCCGAGTTCAAAAAGCGAACCTTTCACAGATTTCTCTTGTCAATGACCTCTCTGTACCATGAACTCGAGAACGCAAAGAAATCGATTGTACCCCGCGGAAGTGGACGGAGATCGAATCAGCAGAGAAACGAGGAAATCATTTGTAGTACTTTAAGCATGGCAGAACCCTGTGACTTTTCGCATTGTAAACCCTGAGCGTATGTAGACCACCAAGGAACCATTTTGCGTCGACAACGGACTTGACATGGATTCCAGCTCGAAGCCTGCT
Source organism: Hylaeus volcanicus (assembly GCF_026283585.1). NCBI lineage: Eukaryota > Metazoa > Arthropoda > Insecta > Hymenoptera > Colletidae > Hylaeus > Hylaeus volcanicus. Next base: position 13,490,051 of record NC_071978.1, on the reverse strand, counting down.
CGGACTAAATGTTCAAAATTATCAAGGATGTGGCAAAAGTGAACTGTTTGGATATCGACTTCGATATGTGTTGAGTTATGCAAACTGAAGGAGCAACGCTGATGTAGGACATAATGCAGTAGATGGTGACCACTAAAACGATACAAACCGACTGTTGATACTATCATGAGCTTTTTATTTGGCAAGTTGAATGCCTCAGGCTCTGGGGATAGCAATTTTTTAATAGCTTTAAAAGATTAAATCGGAGAAACTGAAGTGCCTCGTAATGGACGTCTAAGTGATTCATTATTTATTTATACAAAGGTGTCAGTAACGATATCAAAGAAATCCACTAATAACGCTCAAGGAATCCAGCTATAATGTGTTGTTATATTAGGTTGTCCCGGAAGTTTCTTTCGGGAGTTGCACTCAATTATTTTATGTGGTCGTGTTTATATAAATAGACAATCTAATTTCATTTTATGTGATCGTGTTTATATAAATAGACAATCTAATTTCATAAATATTCGTGTCGTAACAGTAATGGAGCAAAATGAATCGTGCACAATTCAGTAATGTAACATAAAACATAAACTATTATCCATGTATTACTTATTAATAAAGCGAAAGAAACTTTTGGGACAACCTCATAAATACATAAGGACTCTAAGACAATAGACTGGTTAAACTGCAGAAGTACGTCAACCATCTCTGTTCCTCACGTGCTTGGTTCAAAAGCCAAGTACGTTCTGTCAAACCGACACTGGCACATGCTTGGGAACCACCTTGTGCTTTCTGAATAATAAAAATTCTAATAGATACATCGAAAGTCCTGAGCAGAGCTCGTTCCCGTCAGCATTTCCCGAACAAGAAGCGATTCGTACAGCCGCGTCGATACGTCGTTTCCCCAGACGTGCGTTCTAGCCTCCGACAGGCTTCGCTTGTCTTCTCGTCCGCGGTATATATTTTCTCTCGAGACGGGCTGCTAGCGATTTCCAAGACGGGGAAAGGATAAAATCCGGGGGCGAGACGAAGGCTGGCTTCCGAAGAGGCGGTCCGTGCGCGCTTCAGGTGTGATGCGAGATTGATACCCGGAAGCTGTTGAGATTGATTTTCGCGTCACAGAACGGATGATGGCAGCGAGCCCGCAATCCCCGTGGACCCTTCCTACCTACTCAGGACCATCTGCGAGGACCTCGGTTCTTTCCATCCTGGATGGAAATAAGTCTGAAAATGAAAGGAAAATACTGTCTCCCGTGGGAAATGTAACCGTCTTGTTCCCCCCTCCGTTTCATGAATCTCCAGGACACGGGATCTGCCTCTCTTTCCACAGCATCGCCGACCGTAATACGCCGAATAGTTTCCCCCAGAAATACAAAATAGGGAGGACGAGGGCAACCTCTGTTAAGTCTCAATTGCGTTTGGGTCTGCGCCCGCGGATGCGTCGTCGGGATTCTGGAGACCGAGGATCGAGAGAAGGCTTCTCTTGGTGGAAATTGAATTGTTATCCAGCGAGAAGTGGAGAATGTCGTTCGCTTGGAATTAGCTGGAACTAAGCATGCTCCGCGCTTCGATATCTCTTCACGTTTGAAAATGAGTCTGGAGTTTGAGTCTTGGCCCCGGAATTATTAAATCAGGAGTTATTATAAGTGCTCAGCCATCTTCATCCTCTGCGTCACCTCTGGTACCTCTTAACACTTTGCCGGCCGCACTCTTTTTAAACATTTCCTTCGCCGGCTGTCGTCAGACATTACTTTGCGAAGATTACCACTGTGGTGTCGCCGGACGTCATAGTGTTAATAATATAAAATTGAAAAGGTATAAAAGAAAGCTGACGAAACACGCCCATACGTACGACTGTTCTGACTACTTCCCTACTACTACTACTACTAGTACTACTACTACTACTACTTGGGAAAAGTCCCACGCTCTCGCACACCGCTTGCCTCGAACAAACGAAAATCGCGTCACGATACTTCGCGATAAGTCGCTCGAAAAACGTCGAACACATCGACTACTCGACCGATGCGTTCACCGATCGAAACATAACCTTCCTTCATACATAAGTTACTTTGAGTAGGAATTCTTAATTCAGGAGTATAATTTATCATAAACGCTCGGCCATTTTCGCCTATCAGCCTTTGAACGTTTTCCTTCGTTCACGACATCGACAGGTTACATCCCTGTTGATATGATTACAACGTAAGAGGATCGCAGTTTCATTTCTCTGGTGCCTGGTGGTTTACCAAGATAATCGAGTAATAGAATTTATTACGTAATGCGTTGTGAGATAAAATGACAGGCGACCTCGGTAACGATTTTGCGTCCTTCCGAGCTATGGCACTTTGTTCGAGGCCGACAGCCCGTAATTCGATCATCCCTTGGACTTTTTCGCAGAATAAAAGTTCACCACCGACTGTAACCCCTTTCAGGGCCGTTACAACCGCAATTCTATGGGAGTGATTACTAGAAATGGATTATAGAAGAGACTCTACTAAATCTCTTACAATTTTTTAGAATTCCTCGTATTTAATCAAGGAAATTACTTACGATACTTTATAAGGGATACTTGAGTAATTCCTTACGCTGGTTGTGCATTCACGGCAAATGAAGATGTGGGAAAATCTACGAGAACGTGCACAAACGCAAAAATATATAAAAATGCACAGTTTAGGCGGTGAGTATATTGCGGATCTTTATGCATGTATAGGAAATTTGAATGTGCAAAAACTTACGAAATGCAAACAATATGCAAGAATATAAAAAAGATTCAATGTAAAGTTCATGTTGTAATATTTGCAGAATACAATAAATTTCTATTTAGGTTCAATTTTTATTTTGCATAAAGATCCGCGGTCTAGTGATGAGACATACTTTTCTATAAGTTTCAATTTTATTTCTACGAAGATACGAATTTGCATAAACATCTTATAAAGTTCTCAAGCCGTGATATCAGGAGAAGCCCCACTCACGACGCTGGAGGAACTACAACGCGTGTTCAGAAAACATTGGAGGCCCTCCGCTTTAAAAAACCAGGCCATACCATAACCAGGCCATCCAATCTGGCGCCCAAGGTAGTTCATTTTCCTCCGCGCAGTTTGAAAACAGCCAAGTTCCAAGTTGCGAAACGCAGTTACCCTTAATACGAACGCAATTTACAAACTATACACTTCCCCACCGAATCCTCCTTGGCCAGGTAATAAATAAACCGAGGGAGAGCCTGATGTGCAAGCTCTTCACCCAAAATCGATACGTCTGAGTGTCTGTCGAGGTCGATAATGGTGGTGTAGCCAGGCTTAAGCACCGCGCGAAACGTCAAGCTACTCCAAGAACACAAACATTACAGGCCGAAATTACGTGTTGTCGACAGCGCAAACATGTACCCTCGAAGGACATGGGAAAGAGGAAACACCGGATAAGCACGTCACGTCAAATTTGGCGTCGAGCATTGTGATAGGGAGTGTTTGAGGCGCTAACCGTTGCTACGACCGTGGAAAAAGTGCAGTGAAACGAGTCACAGGTGTTTCGGTTGAAATTAATTGAGAAAGGATAGGTAACGATACTTTGTCAATGACTGCTTTGGTAATTTAGTAAAGGTTGTATTGTAATAGTGTTTGGTTTCTTTGGAGGCAATTTTCATGATTTTTTAGTGGGGAAAGTAGTCGATGTAAATTTTGGAAATTTAGTACGTTTATTTATAGACGTGTGTATAATATTTGTGTAAGTTTGACGCCTTTTCAAACTTGGTCACCTATACGTCTACGTCATGTACGTAACTAAAGGTGACTGAGAAACGCTCATTACAAACAACGCACCGGCAGCGAGGCATTCGCTGGTCAGCCGTTACGTGGCATAGTTGTCAGCTGTAGAGCAGTCATTACATTTAGACGGTTACCGTAAATCTGTAAATACACTTAGAATGATATACCGACATTGTGTTGATTCAGGTGCGGTATTAGCATTAAGGCAGTTTTAAGAGTTATTTTAATCATAAGTGAGATTTTATATGTTGAATTACAGTAATTATTTGCTGCAACAACAAGTTATTTTCCACTCCTCTCTGTCGAGTTTATTAAGCCTCTGATTTCGAGCCTTATATTTGGTTAAATTTACAACTGTTTTGCTGATTTCTTTTTTTTCTTTTTGAAGTTAAAGAGTGACCTTCGACACTAAATTGTACCTGTCGTGAGAAGTTTTGCAATTAGTCTCGAAACTTGCATATTTTCGCAAGCTTGGACCGTCCTGTTTAGCGTGGAACATTATCGGGTTTAATTCATTATTTCACATCTGGCTGATGCTGGTCTTTATCTCGTTCATTTTCCCGTAATTTTTTTTCTCGTAATCCCCCCCTCCCTGCTCCCTATGTCTGCGAAAACAAATTAAATTTCAATTCTGCTTGAAAAGAATTGTCCTATTTTTAGGTTCCAAGCGTCGAGCTATGCGAGATTCCGGTTTGGAGTACCTGACAATCGATTCATTGCAGTTACACGATCTATTTTCCGGTTGCAGTTTATCATCCGCGCCGGTGCAGTCCTTATCCGTGTCATTCACGTCAACTAACGATCTGGTTGGACGTTTACATATGGCTTTATAGATGGAACCATTCTTCCTTGTATTTTCCAAATCCCTGATTTCTCCATCGAATCGTAGCAGCTTTATCTCTCAATGCAAGCAGATACGAAGTCTGCACACACTCTGGGTAGTTATCAATATCTACGTAAGTCCGGACTGTATTAAAGTGTGTTTGGAAAGCGATGTATGAGGGAACCGTGGAAATAATGAGGCTTTTTAATGTGGACCAACATGTAACCTGGTACCTGGATATTATATTTTAGGATAAGTGAATAGGTTAAATGTACTGTCGCTGGAAGGGATCTTGTGAGGTCGTAAACCGAAACATTAGTTATTGCTTTATTGCCCCAGGTAACTGATCCGTAGGACGAAAGGGGTGTCGCGGCTCTACAGTATACATGCCCACGTTACACCCCGGGGACCCAAGACTTGATGTTTGCTACGTTGGTTTTTCCAAATTGGAAAAACTGAAAACTCTTGACGATGATTGGTTAGCTAAGTTCCTACCTACCACAGTATTTTCAATAAGTAGACAGCTCTCGAACTCAAACCTTCATTTTCCGTCAGGCAATCAGTACGATACTAACGTGTTTATTAAATTAAGAAACAATGTTTCGGCCATGGGAGGTAAATGAACCATCGTGTCATCTGTCACAGCTGCAGATACAAGAAGAAGAGGTATGTAATGAAGAAGTATGTAATGAAGAAGCGACAGAGAATGTTACCCAAGAAAAAACTTATTATTTAACGGAAGAAGTTCAATGATTGTGTATAACAATTATTACAAATTTAATAACTAAAGAAGAATTTGGTAGAGAAGAAGCCTTAAAAATTATGTATGAACATACGAGGGTCGTTCAGAAAGTAAGTTTAACGATGCTAGCGCTGGTCTTGGTGAGAAGGTAGAACTACAAAATTTTAGGAATATGTTCTCTCATTTATTTTGATCAGTTTCGTGTGTCGTAGACTCTGGTCGGTCGATTGTCGCGTGTTTTGTAACATTTTATAATAGCGATTCCGTTAAAATTTGCGTCCAAGTGTGAACCGCGTAGTATAATACGGTTTTTTACCGCTAAAAACTTCACAGCCACAGAAATTTATCGAGAATTATGTGCTGTTTACGGCGATAAATGCATGAGCCTGCAGATGGTTATGCGTTGGCGAACAGCGTTCCTAAATGGCCGCGAAGAGTTGCACGATGAAGAGCGCGAAGGACGACCAGCGGACGCAAAGTGGACGAAAGTCATTACGCCTTGAGAATTCAAAAGCTTGTTACTCGTTATACGAAATGTATTGAAAGATGTGGCGATTATGTAGAAAAATAAAAAATTGTCTGAAAATTTAAAAAATGACCTTGTTTTTGTGTTTTGACCACTCTTTCACAGCGTAATTAGACCGTTAAACTTACTTTCTGAACGACCCTGGTACATAAGAAGAAAAAAGTTATTGAAACATGAACATCTTAATTCTGATACCATACGGCCGTGAACAAAAAGTCTAGCTCTGTTCTTGTCTAAAAAGGTGTCAGATTACTAATTGCGATCGACTTAAGTTGTACAGATCGATGTCCGGCCGACTGTACGACCTCACAAGATCCCTTCCAGCGACAGTATGTATACGCGTAGGCTAAGATTTTATGGTAAGGTCACGGCGACGTGTCAAGGGCCTGCAGGACTTGGCGAAGCGAGGACTGCAACGCACTGACCCCTTTCAGGCCCAGGGACGAAAACGCTTCTTGGGAAAAACCCAATAAACAAAGGCGACGAAAGCGAAGGAAAGCCGAAGGAAGAGTCAGTCGATAGACGTCGTTGAACATAGAGAGTCTTTGTATTAAACATATTAAATATAGACTTTCATTATTACTAGTTTAATCGGACCACTAATCGTTTCTTTTACCATTTAAAGTTTAATCTCACAATATACTGTCTAATATCAACACTGCACCAACAGAGCATCCTTCTTATATTATTTAGAGATCTGAAAGATACAGACGAGTATCAATCTGCAAACCTTAATGCAGAAAGAAAGATATTTATATAATTTTTATTCTCCTCGCACGAGGTCATCGAGAACTGCACAAATTCCAAAGAAAGAGAGTAATTTGAAACTGAATTTTGCTACCGAATGCATCAGTGAAGCACCCTAATATGTACGATATATAACCTGACATCTGAACACCATCTACTGTCTAATATCAACACCAAGGACCAGTCTAACACGAAGAAAGCCGTAGCATATCGCTGTGGAGCACCCTTCTCGTATTTTCAAGGGATGTGGAAGACCAACCCTTAAAGTAAAAATGAAAATATAAAGTAATAACGAAGATATTCATGTGATACCTGACTCCAGGTATTACACGCGATATTTCTCCTTCGTCAGATCGTCAAGAACAGCACACGTTCTAAAGAAAGAGTACTTGGAAACCGAATTTGCTCCCCAAGCTACACCAAGACCCAGCGTCGGTAATTTCAGCGAACATAATTGAATCGCCCCTGTAATAATCAATTGTAAGATCTGAGTGGAACGGACCTGAAAACCCGGGAAGTTGTAACCATCGTGAAAGCTTCCGAAGTACTTGAACGTTGCGATACCGCCCAATCGGAATCAGTTTTCCGGGCGGTACGGTTTGTTATTTAATCAAAAATAGGGACTCGCGAAACTTCATCGCGAGGGGTTCCGTTCCATTCACGCGGTAACTTTATAGTTCTTTGTTTATTGCCTTAGCCCTCGAGTGCGCGGAATTTCTTCGCGGGGAGTGGCACGGGGTTACAGTTCCCTCTTATCGAATCGTTCTTGCCGTGAGATCCTTCGAAACGTTGCCTCTGGCCGAATAATATTGGCTAGTTTTATTTCATCGAACGTTGTTGGTCCGGTCTTCAATTATTTACGAGAACCTGGCGGCGCGGGCCTCTAGAGAAATTGCGGAGGGCAACTTTATAGACAATCGTGGAATAATTCAGGGCACATGATTGATACAAAAGCGAACTAGTGGGTGAAGGAAATTGCATTGGGCACGTTTGTCCAAACAGAAGCGTAATCGAGGTGGTATAGGGGTGGAAAGTTATTTAATTTATCGACGACAAGGTTTCTATTGTTAGGGGGCGTAGTCCTCTTTGGTTAGAAGTTAGGTTGCCTTTTAAAAATAATTGCTGAGATTATATTCAGTTTTGTGAACACCTCACTTTGAAGTACTTGTGCTAACTGATAAGATTCTTAACTCTTCTAACTTTAATAATTCCTAACTCTTTTACGTTTCGGTACTAAATAAAATATTTCACGAACGAAATCAATAACGAACGATGCTCTTCGTTATATAAATCCGGCGGACTTTTCGACTATGGAACGAGCAAATCAGGCTGTGAGTACTGCACGACCTGTAAATCCGTCTGCTGGAAAATCATTCGTTGAAGAACACTCTGAGTAGACGTCTTGAACATGTTGATACAACTTTATTTAATAATCTGTAGAATTGCTTATTTAAGAAATTTTCGTGATACCGTGTTAATCTCTAATAATGCTGCAACCACTAGCTTGTTAGTATTCCATTAAAGCTTATCAAATATTATGCATCAGCAGTTTAGTGGAATTGGTTATTTTAGCTCGATTTATTAATTGCTGGGTCGTCCTCAAGTTGTCTCTGAACAGAGTTCTACATAGTTGAATACATCTTGCATTGGAAATCCTCAGAATGAGCACAAGCACTTTGAATAAATAATTAAATCTCACGATTGCAGCTCTATCAGCATAATTAGAAAGTCTGCTGATTTGTACTTTAATAGATCCTAAATCGAGTCCTATTCTCAGGTTCATACCAAAGGAGTTCAATAGCTCAGTAACATCCTAACTAATGATTAGACTGCGGATCGTTATGCAAATGCATATTTTTATAGAAAATAGGTAGACAAATGGGACCTGGACAGAAATTTATGTCATGATTAGATAGGTTGCATATTTTTTGCATAAATGCATATCCGATTATTTAATGTTCCGCCAGAATAAATAAGATTAGTAATTATACATCCTAACTCTTTGAAACGAGTTCTGATATTTCGAAGAAAAAATCGAACATGAAGTTTTCCTCTGCCTTGGATCAACTGGTACCACTAATTATTTAATATTAGCAGTCCTCACTCTGATCTTGACACAGAGTTGACTCCCTGTGATCGTTAGCAACACGTTAACCGATTATGTAGGTTCTCCAGGGCGGTGATTCCAATACCGATGCGATTTCGGCCTGCTCGAACGAGTTGGAAATTCTCGCAGCCGGTAACAAGACAAACAAGGGCAAGAGGTTAGCCTTGCCTGTGGCTAGGAGCCGCAAGATGTGTCCCTAACCGGCTTGTTCTCTGCTACGTTGAACACCACGTAACCGGGTTCTCCATCTCGCTTGGAGCTCCTTCAAAGTCCTCCGACTCGTCTACCCTTAACTATATACCGCCCTTAAGTTCCACGCGAACAGTCGAGTAGCTTCTACAAGCCAAAGTTCGCGTTCTCCTTCGCCGCCTTCCCTTGACACCTTCCCTCCTTTTCTTTCTCTTATTTTAGGGGATGTGATTGTCTTTCTCGCCAGGTCCCCGAGGCTATAGTCCTCGACTACGACTGAATTTGACGTCATTGTGTTTAGCATCAAATGGTAGGGGGCAGTTCATACTTGTGTTTGTCAGTTTTAATAGGATTGTTTTCGGGATTCAGAGATCCAATTTAATTACAATTCTTGATCGATTTCTTGGTGCTTTTCTGCTATGTGGCTGTGGTTCTTCCTAGGGGGGTGGTGTTTGTTGGTCAGGTGAGGGTGAGTCCAAACATGATCTCGTTGAATGAATTTTGTGATCCACTTGCAAGTTTTAATAATGAAGGTGATGGAGGGGCAGGAATAATTTTTAATATAAATTTAATATATATCATTGACCCTTGACGAATTTGTAAGGTGTCACAGCAAAGTCCTCCAAGGGAACACGACTCGTACTCAATGTCATCCAGGAGGTTGAGTCTCCAAGAAAAACACTGTTCCATCCCTCAGCAAATCATTTTAATAGTGAGGGTAATGGAGGACATACATCATTTTTAATATTGGGTTGTCCGGAAAGTCCATGTCGATTTTTGGTAGGTGGTACAAGTCTGAATATATCGAAGTTGTTGAAAACAAATAACATGTTTGCATCCCTTAAAAGGTGGAAAGGTTGTAAAACAAAATGGCACCTATATCATTCAATAAATATTAGGTTGCCCTAAAAGTTTCTTCCATTTCAGTAATAAGTAATACATACACAATATTCTATGTCTAATGTTACATTATTGAATTGCGTGCGATTCATTTTGCTGTATTATTGTTACAATATTAGCATCTAAAAAGTTAGGTTGTCTATTTATATGAACAGTGCCACACAAAATAACTGAATGCAAGTCACGGAAGAAACTTTTGTGACAACCTATATATATTAAACTTCAAACGTGTTTTTAACCGACTTCGAAAAGGAGGAGGTTACTCAATTCGACATGTATATTTTTTTTTTTTTTTTTTTTTTTTAAATGTCTGTTCACCGATTACGCCGAGATGGCTTGACCAATCGGAATGAATCCTGTTGCATTTTGTAGAGCATGCCCCCCCCCCCCCCCGGTGGTCCCATTATTACGACTTGTTGCGATTTGTCATTTTTTACCCGTTTTTTTGCCAGAAAACCGTAATTTTGATTATGTATATTCGCCGATTACGCCGATATGGCTTGACCAATCAGAATGGAACCTGTTGTATCTTGTAGAGGATGTTCCCCCGGTGATCCCGCTGTCAAGACTTTTGCGATTTGTCATTTTTTATCCGTATTTTTATCAAAAAACCGTGATTTTTAGGTATGCTTGCCGATTACGTCGAGATGGCTTGATGAATCGGAGTGAAACCTCTTGCATCTTGTCGAAGATTTCTTCCAGTTGATCGCGTAAAAGAAACATTTTGTGATTTGTCATTTTTTACTCGTTTTTTTTTGTTAAACAGAAACATTTTGTCTTGCTTCTTACTCCGAGACGGATGGACCAATCAGATTGAAACATCTTGCATCTGGAAGAGCATTTGCCATTTGGTCCCATAGCAAAACATTTGTCCTTGTCTTATTTTGTACCACTTTATATCACTTTTTATCGCAAAAAGCGTACTATTTCACGTATGTTTGGCCTGAAACCGATGAAATCGATGAAACCCCTTATATTTTGCTGCCGGAGAGGTTTTCGCAATGATCACAGATGCAAAAATGTATGAATTTCTGTATTGCTTATAACTATTGTCATCGCAAAATTCCTATTATATGATGTAACTCGATGAGGAAATTACCGAGCGCGATGGAACCTTCCGTATTTCATGATACATGAATTCGTGATGTTCCCATTTGCAAAAATTTATGGATACTTTTATTGTTTATAAAACCATTGTTGGTGCGAAATTGCTATGCTCTGGTGCAGCTCGACAAGCAATTTACCAAACGCAATCAATCCTTTCACATGTAGTTGCAAATGTATTCCTGATAATTCCATTTGCAATTATACAGGGTGTCCAAAAAATGTTGGATGTCCTTGAATGGGGTGTTTCGGGGGGGGGGGGGGGGGGGGGGGGT
>NC_071978.1:13465905-13478498 GCF_026283585.1 Hylaeus volcanicus | reverse complement strand
CCCCCCCCCCCCCCGCTCCCCGCGGAACAAGTCTTTTCAAGGACCTCCAACGTTTTTTGGTCATCCTGTATATTGCTCATAACTGTTGTTATTGCATGAAACCTATTGGTTATAGATTGCCACTAAAAAGAGTGAAATAAAATAATTTTTTGGAAAAAAAATTTAACCGACTTCAAAAAAGGTACAGTGAAAAGTATGAAATAATTTCTAGTTAATGTATACGAATACGCACTAGCTGTAGATATAATTGCTTAAAAGTATGGGAAAATGCAGTGAAAAGTGTGAAATAATTTCTATTTAAACTGCATTGTTATTCACCATCGTTTGATGAATTTGGTTAAATTATTAAATATATCATATTAAATGCAATGCACCTTTTTCGGAGGCGGCGCAGATGTAAAAAATTTTTAATTCTGGTTTTGGTTAGCTTTTGGTAGAGACGGCAATATTAAATGCTGTCAACGTATACATGTTTATTGTCTATGTGGAATTAATTGTTAATATATATAGTATGTACACGGAAATATAGTTTGAGTAGATTTGGGGCTTTTTTGGAGGGGAGGAGCGGCAATATTGATTACTGCTAATGTATAAACTCTCTCCATGGAAATACTGTATGAATAGGTTTGGGATAGTATTTGGTAGGGGCAGCGATATTGAATAGTGTTAATGAATATGATGTCTAAAGTGGATGTAATGATAGCAATAATTACAGACCATACTTTTTGTTTCTCCGACAGAAAATTAAATCAAGTTTGGCAATTTCGAATATACTTAATCTTAAATTTTGCGCCGCCTCCGAAAAAGGTGCATTGCATTTAATATGATGTATTTAATAATTTAACCAAATTCATCAAACGATGGTGAATAACAATGCAGTTTAAATAGAAATTATTTCACACTTTTCACTGCATTTTCCCATACTTTTAAGCAATTATATCTAGAGCTAGTGCGTATTCATATATATTAACTAGAAATTATTTCATACTTTCCACTGTACCTTTTTTGAAGTCGGTTAAATTTTTTTTCCAAAAAATTATTTTACTGAATTTTTCTGAGAAATTGGCACGAACTTTCTGGACAACCTACGACTCGTACTCAATGACATCCAGGAGGATGAGTCTCCAAGAAAAACACTGTTCCATCCCTCAGCAAATCATTTTAATAGTGAGGGTAATGGAGGACAGATAATTTTTAATATAAATTTCATGTATCATTGACCTTCAACAGCAGAGCCCTCTGGAAAACTAAATCGAACGAATCCACGCTGTTTGAAATATCCACACTCCGAGACACCCTCCAGGGTGGTGAATCTCCACGAAAAATACTGTTCCATCGCTGAACAAATCACGCCAGTTGCCATTGTGCAGAGAAATCCCATTCGATTCGACAAATGCCAGAAATGCACGCAAACATCGGGACCTTTCCTCGTTAGGAAGACCTACCCGTTCGCCGAATGCTCTTACGAGGTCTTACAAAGTCTCCATGTTATGTATTTCCTCGATAATTGGGAGGTATCCCCGTAATACGCTGCTGTTTCATCAAACGAGCGCTAATAATTCCACCATAGTCGAGAAACCCTCCCTGCTGGGGCATCGGAGACGTTTTTCCTCGAGAGTGGAAGTTTTTGCACGGCTTAATCGAGCCGCGTTTCTCGTTACCCCTGGCGGGAGGAGAACCCTCGAGTATTCCAGGCATTCGCGGCGTTGAAGGGTTGGTATCTCCGCGCGAAGCCAGTCAGATGGGAGCCTAAAAAGAGATCCTGCCTTGTGAATGACGATTATCCGTCAGTGACTCTCGGCGACGAGGGTTACAAATACCCAGGGGCACCCTTCCTCGAGCTGGGGTCCTTGTCCTCCCTAGACACTGAGTATTCATCGTGAATTAAATGCGGAGGAGACCTAACGACAAGCCTGCTCCACTTGCGCACGCCCCTGGTCCCTCTTTGGGGAGGAAGGAGACAAAAATGGATTTTGGACCTTTCTTCGTGATCTTTGGTATGCGACTATGATTCATTTAATTGTAGATAGATTTTATTGTTTGGTTATAGGTTTAGTAACGTTAATACTCGTCGAAAGTTTTGAGTTTTTCCGTTTAAAACTCCACTATTTAATTTTCTAGTAATTTTAATTATTAAAATTTGAAAGAGTATCTTGAAATTGTATCACAAAGCAAAACGATTTTCACGCGTTTCTCCAACTTGAGGGTGATTTCCAAGAACCGAGATACTCTACTTTGCCACTACTTTGATAGTTTCCTGTTCAACACAAACAATTGCACAGTTTCATTCTTTGGGGGATTGTGTTTTTCGAAAGAAGACCATTATTCCCAGCTAACATCGCAATTTAGGGCCTGTAATTTGAACGAAACCGTTGGTAAACTGTTGCGATGAATTTTCTCATCACTGGCGGGTGAATTAAATTTTTGTCCTTCGCTGGGGTGACTCGGAGTCCTCCGTCCCCCTTGACGCTCGAGGCGTCTTGAACGCGCGGAAGTTTATTCATAAAAACCGTTGACGCCCTTCTTAATTCTTTGTTTCCTTCGTGAGCGTGTTATCGTCGCGTCCGTAATCGTGAAAACCGCCTCGGGCCATGCTGGTGTCGGCCGGATATAGGAAATCGCGTGGAAAGAGGACACCGAATATAAAATCAAGGATTCATCACGCCCACGCGTCGAGTGTTCCCTCGGTCAATCGTATGTTTTCACAGAGCTCGTCCGCGCACGCGCGCCACTTTGGAAGGAAATGCCAATATTTTGTCACGGGATTATGCGTTGCATTACGATCGGCGCGAGTGTTACTCAATATTTATTGAAACACGCCGCGCCGTAACGCTGGCCCGATGTAACCTTAATTTATTTGGAGGGAAATTATTATCGCCGGATGAAATTTTGTCTATTAACAGTGATACCACAGAAAAAGGAATGTATACTTAGGGACTTCGCTATTTCAATGTCTTATTGAAATTTAGATTCATTATTTTACGAGAAACGAGAATCAAATGTTTCGTTATAAATATGTATACAATTATAATGAAAAATTTATTTGTCAATATAAAACTTATCATTTACTCCAGATAAATTTATTCGGTACACATAGAGGATACGAATACGTATAACATTGTTTGTTTGTACCCTTCTAGGGTCGAAGATCCTAAAAAAAGAAACTTTGAAACAGACTTGATAGACTTGAATAGATTTCTTTGAAATAGACGCAATTATGGTAGGCCAGTCGGTAGAGAATTAAAACAGCGTTTTTGTGACAAAAATAGTAACAGCAAACCGATTGTGCAGTTACATAAAAGGGGATGCGTAGATTAATAGGTACATGTTTTTCACTCCCAACTCTGTTCCGTTTTCTTGTTATTTACCATTTAATGCTAAAAAATCGTGATTTTTGTCGTTTTTTGCTTATAAATTTTAAACTAATGCAGCAATATCAATGCTCCAAAGAGATAAAATGTAGGCGATGAAAATACCTACAGAATGAGACCCCGAACGTCGCGATCGGATAATGAGGAACGGAGAAAAATCTGGAAAACCGGAAAATTCGGCGTTTTTTCAAAAATTTGTATCTTCGCCATTTTTTAAACTGAAGCGCTGGCCTTTTGGGAACAAGTAGTACTTGATATGTTCTTTATGCGTGCAAAAAGCGGGGATTGTCGGATAGGTGGTTTTCTCACAATCGCAATCTGAATTTTTCAGTGCACTTTTTTCCGTCGGGCGTTCCATCATGCGTTATCGTAAGACTGAAATTCACCAGACCTTTTTCTGAGACAAGAGGGCACCGATAGTTTTCGTTGCATTTTTCCACTGACGTCGAAATACTCAGTTCGATCGTAGTCTTCTCGAGAGCAACATCGCAGCTCCTATCTCTCTGGTCGAAATAAAGAGTGTCTTATAAAAGAGAATAACTGAGTGATAATTATTATATGTCAGTCTCGTTCTCGGGATTCCAATCCTGATATGTACTGGTAAGAATTTATCACAAGAGGAGCGTAATAATTTAAAGATAGAAATTATAAAATTGACACTGTGTGGAGCTGTTCGCCAGTGTGACTCGGTCAAAAATCACTTCTTCTCGCCTCATTTTTTAATTTCAAAACCGAATGGGTCAAAACGATTCATTTTAAACTTAAAAAAGCTAAATAAATTCATAAACACATGTCACTTTAAATTAGAGGATTAATCTCACGAGATTGTTCGATGTGCTCTCTAGATCTTAAGGATGCTTATTTTTTAGTTAATGTTAGTAAAGAAAGTAGACAATTCTTACGATTCATCTTTGAAGGTAATGTTTATGAATTTACATGCCTCCCTTTTGGCTTGTCTACAAGCCCGTTCGTTTTTACTAAGTTAATGAGACCGATAATGAGATATTTGCGAAAGCAGGATTTTTTATCTACTGTTTATTTAGACGATATTCTTTGCATAGATTGTAATCCCTTCGAACGAGACCTCCATATAATTACCATCGAACTTCACTTAGAGGTAAGTTTGTTTGATTTTTAATTTTCTAACCCCAATAACCAATACCATTACATTCAACAAAAAGTATTTATTCGATATTGTCGGTAAATAGTACATGATTATTTAAATTTTTATGAAATTATTATCTTTAATCCAAAGCTTCGTGCATTGTCAATGGGGTCAATGAATATTCAATGAACCTTTCCAGATTTGGAATTTAGCGGAGCTTTGTTAATTAATGCATTCTTGAAATGCATTTGGACGAATTATACGATACAGATGACGTCAAAGATGTCCCTTTCATAGGACTCTAATTAAAAATGGATTACAGCAACGAATATTATATCACATTCATATACATATGTTAACGTCCAAAAGCAGAGGGTTTGATGAACTTCTACCTTGCTCTTATCTTCATGAAACACTACATGGGACTGGAATGTTATTTTCTTTTAATTATTTTCCAAATACTAACGCATACACTTTCAAGAAATGATATATTCCATTCTAACGTTTGAGGATCACATTTTGGATGCCTTTAGCTAGATATAGGACTTTAGTAGTAGACAGTCGGTCAACGTCGTAAACTTTGCTTGAGATAATCGATTCCACCGCGACTTCTCTCCACCGGATCGACGATTGACAATTAGAGGAGTCTCCTTGCTATCCTTCACGTAATTGGCTACCATAGCACTCGAATTCGCGGCTTGAGTGGAATTGGGACCGTACGCGATTAAATTCTCCCTTGCTCCTGTTACCAGATCGTCTAAGGGGAGGTAGATTCGTCCTTGTCCTTGTTTCTGCACCCGTGGCTGCTGGGAAATGTTCCTTCCAACCGTGCAGACAACAAGGAGCAAAGACTGGCTGATGGTTCGGGGACAATCAATTGGTTCTAATTGAATTTAGTCGGAAGAATTCGAATTTCCTGATGGGAGAACTCGACGTTTACGAATGCTCCATATCGCTAAACAAACAACTTTCAACCTCTACCATCGCACTCAAGCTCGAAACATCCTAAACCAAACAATCCAAAATTCCCCCAAGTTTAAAACCCCCTAATCGAGATCACTCGAGTCCATATTACACACGCGATCCATAAAATTGAAAAGCTCTCAAGCACTCCGCACTTGTCCTGTCAAACAAGGTCATACATGTCCGAGTGGAATAGTCGACTATCGTCCCTCTGGGATCATTCGAACATTTCGAAATGCATGATCGTGCCGAAATAATTAAACAACGCGTAATTGTCGGGATTAAGAGTGTTCTGTGTCATCGTTCGATCACTCGAGCTGTCGGCGGTGCGCGCGTGAGCGAGACACACGAGTTTAATTGACAAAGCAGCGTGAGTGACGTCACGAATTCCGACACGTTACGAGGTACACCACGAGGGATTAGTCGATCCCAGTCAATCGCAATAATGCACCGAAGGTGCATCGACACCGTGATTGTATTTTAGATGTGACGTTGCGATGAATGGGAAACAACGACTTTTGCAAACGAACACAAGCGTTCATTGTGATCTACGGATTAATAATCTTGTGCATTCATGGCGTATGGAATTATAAATACTAAGTGTTATACAGTGGGTGTAGAAAGTATTCGTACATTGATTAATTTCCCAAAAACTACGTGAAATTATAATCGATTAACTTCTTTTTTATAAACAATCATATTCTACATATTCTTGAAAATTTCTAGAATAAATACAGTACAAAAAAATTAGCTATTTATATAAGTTTCGAAATTATCAAGAAAAAACTCTAAATCGATAGAAATATAGAAGCAATAAGTATTCGTACAATTGTTAAATTTTTAAAACTTCATAAACAAACAACGAAATTTACATTAATTTATAAATAATTAATGCTTTGCAGGATTTATTTTTGATTTTATAATTACTGCAACTCTTCTAGGCTGTAATTAATTAAATGTCGATATTATTCGGTGTGGGATCTTCTTCCACTATTCTATTACAGCATTTTTCAGGACTTCTTTACTAGAAATTTGATGTTTTCTAATTTGTACGTGTTAGAATCAATGAAAATAAATTCATCTTTTATTATTAAGATTTATTAACGTAAATAAAAGAAAGAAATAAAATATAAAGTAACTATAAGTAAGAAAAAGGAATTGGAAACACACATGTTGCCATTGTAGGCTTATACACATTCTGAACCTAGTTACAAGTTAGTAAAAAAAACAGAAGAAGCATAGACCACTACAGTCAACCGCATAAATACAAAAAACCCAGAGAAACCTAATACGAACATATTTTAACAGTACGAAGCAATAAACTGATGTGTTTACGTTACAAACTCTACTATAAATGGTTCGTCATAAGAACCGTACGAATACTTATTTCTTCTATATTTCCGCCGATTTTTCGTATTTTCTTGTTAATTTTGCAAATTCTATAAACTAGTAATTGTTCCTTGGACTACGAGGGTCGTTCAGAAAGTAAGTTCAACGATGTTAGCGTTGATATTGGTGAGAAGGTAGAACTACAAAATTTTAGGAATATGTTCTCTCATTTATTTTGATCAGTTTCGTGTGTCGTAGACTCTGGTCGGTCGATTGTCGCGTGTTTTGTAACATTTTATAATGGCGGTTCCGTTAAAATTTGCGTCCAAGTGTGAACTGCGTAGTATAATACGGTTTTTTACCGCTAAAAACTTCACAGCCACAGAAATTTATCGAGAATTATGTGCTGTTTACGGCGATAAATGCGTGAGCCTGCAGATGGTTATGCGTTGGCGAACAGCGTTCCTAAATGACCGCGAAGAGTTGCACGATGAAGAGCGCGAAGGACGACCAGCGGACGCAAAGTGGACGAAAGTCATTACGCCTTGGGAATTCAAAAGCTTGTTACTCGTTATACGAAATGTATTGAAAGATGTGGCGATTATGTAGAAAAATAAAAAATTGTCTGAAAATTTAAAAAATAACCTTGTTTTTGTGTTTTGACCACTCTTTCACAGCGTAATTAGACCGTTAAACTTACTTTCTGAACGACCCTCGTATATCCACTCTAGAGATTTTCGAGAATATATAGAATACCATTAATTATAAAAAAGAAATTAATAAACTACAATTTCACACAAGACTTTTTGGTAAATTGATCGATGTACGAGTACATTCTACACCCACTGTATGTGGGTAGAAGGTACGCGCTGTAGTAGCCTTCAAACATTTCCATCGACTGGTTTCAAAAAACAATTTAAATAAAAATTTGTATTTCCGATCGGTTTCGATGGCGAGCGTACACACGGGTTTTTTAAGCGAGCTTCCAGTGGTGAAAGAGATAGTCGAATGCATTAACGGGCTTGTGCAACGCGGCACTCTGAAAGCAAGTCAATATCTTTGACTTTAAATTCTTTAATGCTCGCCCAATATTGATACTTTCTGGTTTCGGATTACGGAAGCTCTCGCCACTCTCGCGCAATGCCCTGCCCGAATACACACCGCTGTTTGTGTTGTAGTTTACTTTCGTCGTTGTAAGTGCGTTAACTTTTATTAGAGTACAAGTTGCGGAGTGATATTAGTCTTTACGAGACCCCCCGTTGAGGCTTTTAGCGCGTTTCATGAAAATCTAATTCGCGGGGAATGGTTGCTAACGAAATTATTAGCATTGCGAGGACGAATTCGACACTCGACGATTGTTAAATAATATAGTATAGAGATAGTTTACGTAATTTTTACAAATTTTGTATCACGCTTTGATTAAGTAGTAGATATTTCGAACTCAAAGTGTCAATGAAATGATTGTCAGTGCAGTAAAGGTCAGTAAAAGGTGCAGTAAAATCTCAAATGAGTTTACGATCACGAATCCGGCTACATCTTACAAGTCAATCTAAGCTTAGCATTCGAGTTACTGGTAGATACCAGAAAAAAAGGCCTCGAGTGCAAAGGGTTAATGCCAATTGCATCGAATATTTTGAATTTCAAGATAAAAGCTACATTTTTTTTGGAGTTCAGTACGCGTGATAATTACATGATAAATAGAATGCAAGGTACTTACACATGTGGTAGAGTAACAGGTTCTTCGTTGTCCCATTGTACTTCTGGAAAGCTCGGTTTGTGGGCGCGAATAAGGTCACGTGACGGTACGTCAGGGTGGTGTTCGCCACGTGACTAGCCTCCAACAGTTGGTAAAACTGTAACGAAAAAATGACCGTGATATTAGTATTTAGAAAGCAATTTTTCACATTTAAACATAAACAGGGTTTATATCATATCCTGTAATTTCATAAATATTAACAAATTCTTGAATTAAAAAATTGGTAAATTTTCTTCAAAGACGAACACGAGTATTATCAGAGTGTCTTGCAGTCTCTTAAAGCGAATGTCGCGTGTATTACTTACTTTTTAATTAATAGAAAGGAATCTATCATATTTCTTTTATTGGTTTAATATTCATTAAATCATGACACCATCAACGATCTACAGTGGGTGTAGAAAGTATTCGTACATCGATCAATTTCCCAAAAAGCTTTTGTGTGAAATTGTAGTTTATTAACTCCTTTTTTTATATTAATCAATAATATTCTACATATCCTCGGAAATCTCTAGAATATAGTTCAAACAACAATTACTAGTTTATATAGTTTGCGAAATTAACAAGAAAATACGAAAAATCGGTAGGAATATAGAAGCAATAAGTATTCGCACGGTTCTTATGACGAACAATTTACAGTAGAATTTGTAACATAAGCACATCAGTTTATTGCTTCGTGAGAATTAGAAAACCTCAAATTTCCAGTAAAGTACTTTTAAAAAAGAATCTAATAGAAGAATGGAAGAAGACTCCACTTCTTATTAACTTCTAACTAATAATTCAGTTAATTTAATGCTTAGAAGAGTTGCAATAATTATAAAATCAAAAGAAAATCTCACAAAGGAAGTATTATATACTTATAAATTAATGTAGATTTCTTTTTTTTTTAATCAAGTTTTAAAAATTAAACAGTTGTGCGAATACTTATTGCTTCTATCGATTAATTGTTATTTTCTTGTTAATTTCGCAACTTACATAAATAGCTATTTTTTTTTTGTACTCTATTTAGTCCAGAGATTTCTGAGAATATGTAGAATGTCATTGTTTATAAAAAATACGTTAATAAATTACAATTTCACATAGTTTTTTGGAAAATGATCGGTGTACGAATACTTTCTACACCCACTGTATATATTTTTTATAGTTTACTATTTCATCGGCATGAACGTAGGGGCAAACGTTTGGATGTCCCATGTCGTGATTAAAAAGTAAAAAGGGGGCGAGCATCGATTTCCCGTCAGGGGTCGACATACCTTCGCGCAGGGACTAACGCGGGGATCAAGTAACTGGAGTCACGGCGGATTAAACGTGCGATTGTACGTGCCGAATTAGCGATTCACGTTCCGCACGGGCAAAGGCGTTTAATCCGGCGCGTCGAATAAAATTTCCCAGGGTCTTTCGTCTCCCCGAAAATTTGCACAAAGGAAGCTCGTTAGTTATCAATGCGTAATTAGCTCTGCGCGAAGTCGATCCCGTTCGCGTTATATCCCTGGCCTTGAGTCACGTTTTCCCTCGCCTTTTTGGCCGAAATGGAGAAAAAAAAACATGGAAGTGCTTTCGCCGGGAAAGCGACGGAATATGTTTTTCCCCCAAGAAAGGACCAACCTTTCATTAAGTCGCTGCGAACGTTCTGTTCGGTGGCTTCTTCTGGAACGTAAAGTAACGATCTTATAGCTTCTAAGAAAATTCCCCTGTAGACGTCGACAGGGAATGAAAATAAACTTAAATTTATTCCCGCGAATGAATTTTCTATATTATTCGAAACAGTCTGTTGGCTTAACACTAAACCTATCGATGTTCATTTGTAACTATATATTTTTACTTTAATTGGACGAATGATTAGTCTCGAAAACACTTCTAAGTAAAAAGATATTTTACGTGGAACTAAATAGAGTATCAAAACAATTGCATACACTTCATATATTTTGTATAAAAACTGTATACTAAAGTATGAAAACAATGATTTGACGGCTTGTGGTAGGTTTACTGCATTTATGTAGATGTGGACTAGGTTTAATTCCCATTCGAATTCGCACAGTGAAGATTAAATTTCGCCCTTCCATATACACACACAGAGCGTTCCAAATGTTCCTATGGCTTGGCTAAAAATGTTTAAAAATGTTTTCGGGAAGATCAACCTTTAGTACAAGCTATGCTTGCGCATACATTAAACTATCTGTTGAAACGCTTCCACAATATTTCCGGCTCGCGCGTGCTGCAAAATTTATTAAGAATTTTTAGAAAAATATCGCGAAATGCATGCGCACGGTTTAAATAAAACTCCTTTCCTCCCTCTCTGCTTAAAACGATGCACGACATTGAAAGATTCTTTGTCGGCGTGTGCGTGCTCCACCGAGTCCAGACACTTCTTTTTCGGTTTTCATCTCACTCGACGTTTCTCTCTTTTAAAGCTCGCCTCCCAGGGCATCTATATCAAATTGTTGCTGGCGGAATAGCCTTTGATTTATACAACTTAGTTTGCTTTGAGACTCCCGCCTTCCAGTGGTGTTCCAAAGGGTACACTGACTCTCTACCCTGCGTTATTCTATGCTTTGCAACGGGGCCATTTATTGACATCTTTTTCTGCGCGTCGGATGCTCGCGGAATCTTAAACGCAGAGCATGTTTCCCACAAAGTCGGATTCTGGAATATTTTCGTGGATAAGATGAGATTTAAGATTTCCTTTCGCCAGGGTCCTGTCAAGAAAAGGGAGATGTTAAAGCATTCGAGGGGTTGGGAAATCTTTATTTCAAGGAAAAGTGGAATTTTTATTTGGCAATTAAAGGCGAATGTTCCTAAATTGGTATAATTGGGAGTGGTAACTCAGTAGTAGATAATTATATGTGTAAAACTGTATCGAAAAGGTGCAATAACATTTTTTCATACGAGGCTCTGTTTAGGAGGAAATTGATTTCGAAAACCGTTTGGGGCACGCGTTTGACTGAAACAATCGTGGGAGCTACCTCGATGGATAGTACTTCAGAATAGAGTTCAGAAATATTTGATCGGGGCTATTAAAGCTTGAATATTATCAACTTTAATTTAAAATCTGAAGTTGTATTGTATAAATTAGTTATACTTCACTCAGAATTTAAATAACTCTATAGCATTCTATACGCTAATATCCCGTGAATACATTTGTATATTTATTAATATTGTAAGAATTAATTGTGCCCCATTTTACACGTGAATTATATAATATCTGCATCAAGAATATTCTGCTTCTGAATCGAAATATTGATCGTGGGACACCCTGTATGCGGGCAGAATTAAGAAAGAAGCTCGCAGACAAAGCAAGTCCGACAATAAGCGAAACTAACCAGTTAACGAGTTACGTGTATTTTTTTACCTCGACCTTTGGGCGAGGTAATTATTTTTCCCGTTTAACAAGCAAAGTCCAATTGAATTTGTAGTTAAATCGATTGATGGGCGGCCAAGGCCGGACTGGCTATTAGCCGGTTTAATTAGCATGTCCCAAGGGTCCGGAAATAGGGTAGCTGTAACGACGCTTACCAACGTCATCCCACTGTTCTTCAGGCTTTTTCTGGATGAATAATTAGTCGTAGTATGTATACGAAATTTTTATGTAAAGTTTCGTATACCATGTTTATCTAAATTTGAACAATACAAAATGAAAATAAGGTGATATATAAGACTGTTATGTTGTTATAATGTAATTATGTTATGTTATAATTAGTCGCAGTATGTATACGAAATTTTTATGTAATGTTTCATATACCATGTTTATCTAAATTTGAACAATATAAAATGAAAATAAAGTGATGTATAAGACTGTTATGTAAAGATTTTTTTATTTAAATATAATTGGAAGCTGTTTATTTTGCTCCAACAAATCTGAGTCTCCTCGATTAGATATCTTTTAACTTCAATTTTTCAAGTTATCGAGTAAAATGCACACAAATAGATATGAGAAAAATTCAAGCAGAAATTTATTGAAAACTATACAATAAGAATTTTTGTTAGATGGAATAATATTAAAACAAGAAATTTAATGAATAACACAGATTAACCCTTTGCACTCGAGGCCTTTTTTCTGATATCTTTTAGATTA